>NC_056524.1:33325891-33350441 GCF_019175285.1 Sceloporus undulatus | reverse complement strand
CAGTCTGTTTCCAGCCAAAATGAAATTAGTGTGTCGTTTGTTTGGCACCCAGAACTTTCTGACAAACAAAACTAAATGTCTCACCAAATAACAATTTCCAGAATTCATAGCATTGGTAGATGGCTGCCAAAGTGGTGCAAACTGGGTTATTTCTGCAGTGTAGGTGCAGCCCTCCTCTGTCTCTCTCTCTCTCTCTGGCTGCATCTGCACTGCAGAATGTCTGGTTGGAAAACACTTTAACTGCCGTGACTCAATGCTGACAAGAAGCTGAAGTCTCACAAAAGCGAATCCCAAGCACTGAGCCATGGCAGTTAAAGCAGTGCAACGATAGTTTGTGAGACACTTAGCCTTCCCTGTCAGAGAGATCTGGTGCCAAAACAAAACTAACAAAAACTACAATCACCAGATCCCACAGCACTGAGCCATAGGCAGTTAAAGCGTGTCAAAACAGACATTTCTGCAATGCAAATGCATGCTTTCTCTCTTTTTCTGTCTTTCTAGCTGCATCCACACTGCAGGAAAACCAGTTTGACCACTTTAACTGCCATGGCTCCATGCTATCAAATTTGGAATGCTGTCAGTATGGAGCCAGGGCAGTTCAAGCAGCGCCAACCAAACCTTATTTCTGCAGTGCGGATGCAGCACCCCTCTCTCTCTCTCTCTCTCTCTGGCTGCCTCCACACTGCAGAAATAATCCCGTCTGATACGCCTTTGACTGCCCTGGCTCCATGCTATGGAATTCTGGGAACTGTTGCTCTGTGAGCCATTTAGCCTTCTCTGTCAGAGAGCTCTTGACGCCGCAATATTGCAATTCTCCAGGACTCCAAAGCGGGTGTCAAAGCGGGTTATTTTGCAGTGTGGATGCATCCTTCCCTCTCTCTCTCTCTCTCTTTTGGAAGGATAGGATGGAGGAGGGGGAAAGACCCTTTACCTCTTGAAGTACCCTTTCAGCTGCACCTTCCTGGCCGTCGAGGCGGAGGAGCCTCGCTGATGACGGTGAAGCCCCTCCTCCTGTCCCGCTGCTTCGGAGGGGCTGAGGAGGAGGAGGCGAGGGGGCGTCGTGCTCCCCGTGCTGGAGCTGGAGGGGCGCGGGTGGAGGGCCAGGAGCTGGCGGAGGGGGAGGACCGCCATCTCGCAGTTGCACGTCCTCAGGCCCTGCAGCTCCCCCGAGGAGACCGAGGCCAGGCTGGGGCGCAGCAAGCCTCCCCACGCCGACGCCGCGCCGCCATTGTGGAAGGAAGGGAAAGGGAGCTGGCTCTGAGGGAACTGAGGGAAAGGGAGGCCGGCCCAGAGAGAAAAGAAAAAGAGCTCAGGCGGAGCTCCTCCTCTGGAGGAGGAGGAGGAGGAGGTGTGTACTCGTGTTGTTGTTGTTGCTGCTGCTGTTGTGTGCATCAAGTCCCTTCAGACTCATAGCCACCCTGAGGCGGTGAAACAGAAGAGTTGGAAGAGAGCCCAAGGCAAGGGCCATCCAGGAAAAGGGAGAGGAACAATGACTGAGGAAGTATGCCTTCTCCAGGCACAGAGGCTGTTTCTTCACCAAACACACATCATTAAAACTGGGCTTGCCACTTCATTTCCATACACACAAGGATTTTGGATTTGAATTGAATGACAGTCTCACACACCACATGGCACAACACACACACACACACACACACACACATATATATACTGTTTTTGACTTCCACTCCACCCATGCATCTGAGGGGAAGCCCTAAAACTTATGCTGCCACTTCTTCCTTTCAAGTTAGTCTCAAATGTGCTACAAGATCTCTCTGCACACTGATTCTGCAGACTAACACGGCTAGATCTTTAACTGAAGCTGCCCTACTTTGGCTACATGATGAAGAAAAACGATCATTGGGAAAGGCATTGGCGCTAGGAAAGGTGGAAGGCCGTAGAAGGAGAGGAGACACATGCCAGATTGTCAGACTCACGCCCGGGAGGACATGGGCCTGGGCTTGCGTTTGAGGATGGGTTCTTAGGATCTCTCATCCCACGGATGCTGTGAGTCCAGGTTGACAGCAACAAAAGAGCACTGGTGTGGTGTGATAAGTGGAGGTTATAAAAAGATGTGGCCTCACCCTTACTATCGGAGACATAACCCCTCAGGTCAGGCCCACTGGGAATTCTGTGTCCATTCTGGGCACCACATTAAAAAAGACATTGAAAACGAGCTGTCCCAGGAGAGTGACTAAAATGGTGAAGAAGGGTCTGGAACCATGCCCTCTGGGGAAAAAACTCAGGGAGCTGGGGATGTTTAGCCCGAGAAAGAAGGTTAAGAGGTGATAGATAGCCCTGTTTAAATATTTTGAAGGGATGTCATATGAGGAGGGGCAAGCTTGTTTTCTGTGCTCCACGAGATAGGATCCAGAAGCAGTGGATGCAAACTCAGGAAAAAGAGATTCCACCTCAACATTAGGAGGAACTTCCTGACAGTAAGGTGTTCGTAGTGGAACACACTCCCTCGAGTGTAGTGGAGTCTCCTTCCTTAGAGGTCTTCAAACAGACTCTGGATGGCCATCTGTTGGGATGCTTTGATTGAGATTTCCCGCATGGCAGGGGGTTGGACTGGATGGCCTTTGTGGTCTCTTCCAACTCTATGATTCTAGGACTCAGCCAGTTGTTGAATCAAAAAAAATCCGTGTTTTACTTCCAAGCACAATGAAGTGAATCAGGGAATGGAACCATTATGTTCAGCTGTGGAGATCTCCTGCAGGGACGTAGCCAGGATTTTAGGAAGGGAGGTCCAGACTAAGTGCCACCATTATAATGGGGCTGGGTGCGGCGGCAAAGCAGCATGCACCATTCATTTTCTTTTAATGGAAGGGGGTGGAACCAAGAACCCCCCCCCCCGGTTACATCCTGTTCTCTGGCTTTGCATTGTCTGTGTCTTTCCTCTCATGGAGCCTTTGCCATATGCAAAGTATGTTTGTGAGAAGAGAGAAAAATGTATGGGCAGCTTGATCCTAACCACCAGTAGATGCTACTGAGGCTTTTTAGGACTATTGTGCCTTTTATTAGAAACTTCCCCCTTGGAATTTTCTTCTTCTAAGCCTTCATGTTAAGTGCTCCTTTTCACATTACTGGTGCATTATGTTACTGGTCAGTATCTTTATAAATAGGGTGTCTGTGTTCAGCATTACAAGGTGGCAGGAACATCCTCTCATGAAAGCATTCTGAAGCATTCACTATAAATGACAGGTGTTCTGTAGTAGCAGTTAGAAAGTTTGACTGTTTAGTTTAAAAACAGCATAAAAACCACTCTCGACAATTTTTATGAATTTAAAATATGGGCTGATTGCTTTAATATACACATATTGTGTCTTATATTTCTTTTAAACTGATGTTACATGTTTTTAACTGGTTTATGTGTTTTAACTTATAATATGTAAGAATGATGATGACGACGACGACGATAATATAAAGGCTACAGAAGACTCAACTCCAAATCCATGCTTGGCCACAAAACTTGCCGGATAACCTTTGTCAAGTCACTATCTCCCCTCTGTCTCATAGGGTTATTGCAAGATAAGAGTGGAGGGTGGAGAGAAAAAGCAGAGGTCCTTGGAGGACATCGATTAAAATGGAAAATCAGATTCACATTAATACATCACGTCTTGTAACAAACATCTGTAATGCACATGGGGGAAAAAATACTGCAGTTACAGAGTTCATGGAATTTTATTGCAACACTTTCTGGAGACAGAACATAGTTTAGTGACCTCAACTTGACTTTACTAACAAGAGTTAAACCTAAATATACTTTTTTTTAGAACTGAGAGAGTCCTTTTGTGTTCTCAATATAGATTTATGTCTTTGCCCCCAGCTCTGATTTTAATATAGCTTTTACAGCAGAACTGATCTCATTTATTTGGCCATGTGCCAATTATTGATGGAATATTCACCCATTTGTGTTAATGAGGGGGATTGTGGTAAAGAGAAGCAAGAGTGCGGAGCTATGCACTGAAGAAAACTTCTGCTTAAGATAACACACTCTGAACACCTGGAGTATATAACATACCTGAGAATCCTGGATCACTGGTACATGTTTGATAGAGATTTATTTCTTCTCAGTTTAATCACCTACACAGCCATTAGAAATGCACATATATAATTGCTTTAATGCACATCCATTTGTTTTAATACAAGCAAAAGAGGGCACAATGTGGATTACAACCAAACATGGATATAAGCCCAGCCCTACAGTTAGATTGACACAGTTCCTTCAGGTGGCAAGTGTGGAGACTTGTGAAGAAGACAGCTGTGTGTTTCCTTATTTTGGAGGATGGGAGTTGTGTGCTCCAGGTGACCTAACATGCCTATCCCCTTCAGGTGTGTTGGAGGATATTGTCCCATTACTAGTGGTGAAATAAATTTTGGATGCCACTCCAGACAGCTTCTATAAGTAAATGGAGAAGAGAGTACCCTCATGATCTTAACTTCTGGTGGTAAAATGTTCCAAACCAGTGTTTCAGCCACTTGTAGAACAGTAGACTTTGTGTTGTACATCCACTCTACAAGACACAACATTTATTTTCAGGGGAAAGAGAAAGTTCTGCTGATAAGGTTGACAGGAGGTATGTGTACAGACCAACCAATGGATCATAGAGTGGACCTATATTGTTTGTCTCAGTGTTACCTAATGTTGTTCCAGCAAAACATAGCCATGATTCACAAGGAGATTTTAGAGATACAGTTTGGTGTTATAGACAACAATTCTACACCCAAGCCTCCTAGATTACCCAATACTTGCATGGACCCATGTCAACAAGACAGAAGTCAGGGTGGAGCAATGCTTCCATTCCTTTTACCTCTCCTCTGCTGCTTTTCTTTCTTGTAAAAACAAACCCCTTACCAGTAAAACCAGTGAAAGGAAATTGGGGTGGTTCCAGAGGAGGCCTGAATCACACCATCATGCTGCCTCATTCACTAAATTTTACAGGGGCTCCAGACGTCATCCACCATTCATAAGCCTCCCTTGTTTTTCCACTGTGTATTTTCTTTCACTGGAAAATCCATTAGGAAGAAAAAGATGGAATAGCTGTACAGTGCTTCCTGATTACTCTCCATCTGGAAACACTCTTAATTTATGCCAGGCCCATGACTGGCAAAAATTTCCAACCAGTTTAGGGGCATGTTTAGAATCAGGATGGTGGTAGATCCTTTGGACTAACAGCCTCTTCCAGACACTTTCCCTCTTATCTAACAGCAGAGAGTGCCTTAGATGTTAGGGGGAAGATATACCAATATCCTTCAGAGGAAATCCAGTATGTTCCTGAAAAATTAAGGGCCATTGGGCTAAGTCCAATTGTTAAATCCAAATTAAATCAATGAAAGACAGAGACGTGGTACTTCTAACAAGTCCCATTGGTTCAAGGGATTTATTTGAGTTGGATTGAGCCCATAGGATTCCATCAGAATTCATATTATATTAGGCCATTGAAATAAATGGGGCTAAATTACATACCACTGATTTCGGTCATGCATGGCAACCTTGAATAAAGAGATACAACCTAATCTTATCACATTTTATACAGAAGTAACTTTTGGTTTGATTTATATAACTTGCATACAGATTCATGGCTTAGTCCCCTTAATTGGTATAGTACCAGACATTTTGGGGCAACAATACATTTTGTCTGTAACCTGGCCAAAAACATTTTGTCTGAGATGGAGGAGCAGATGGAGGGAATTTGAGCACAATGGGTTGCAGAAGTATTTACATACACCCTTGACTACTCCACATTTTGTTTTTTACAGCCTAGAACTGTAATGGTTTTCATTTGTATTGTTACCCCTTGATGTTTGCAAGACACTTGACACTATAAAGGTGTAAAACAGGATGACTGTCCATTTTTAGGCTGAACATTTTTCATTGCTGAAATGCTGAAGCTGAATTGGGTGGATGGGTGGGTGTGTTTGTGTAATGGGCTACATATAGACTTCAAGCTACACATTCCTATCCCTGTTTTAATTAAAGGCATATTGATATTTTCAAGCCACACTGATGTCCATGTTCAACTTGATTTAAGCACCTCAGTAACAGTCACTTTATGAAGTCGAAGGCTTTAATGGCTGGCATCCATTGTTTTTTGTGGGTTTTTCAGGCTATGTGGCCATGTTCTGGAAGAGTTTATTCCTGACATTTCACCAGCATCTGTGGCTGGCATCTTCAGAGAATGCGAAACGTCAGAAATAAACTCTTCCAGAACATGGCCACATAGCCTGAAAAACCCACAAAAAACTAATTCACTTTACTGTACTTTTACAGGCTTCAACTCATTGATGCTGTGCACAAGTATCGGAGCTCATAGTAAATGAGTAGCTCCTGTATGTAGAGACGTCCTGTGTAGCACCTTTGAGACTAAATAAAAGAAAGAAGTTGGCAGCATGATTTTTGTAGACTTCAGTCTACTTCCTTAGAAGCTTCTGATGGGGTGGAAGCCAGGGTCAGACATATATATGCCATAGGCATATGAGAATGTAAATTCAGATTCAAAATCCTTTGTGTATGGAATAGCAAGTCCAGTTTTAATGATGGTTATTTGAGGACAAAGACATAGCCATTGAGTATGGAAATGAGGTGGCAAGTCCAGTTTGGCCTTGAAAACTAGCCTGTAGGTGGAGAGAATAGGTGAGTATAGGACGCTCCTATGAGGATGGAGTCAAATAGTGTTGAAATGTGTGTAGTGAGCCAGGAAGCCATTGTCCCTGATCAGTCCATTGCTGAGGGACTGTAGTTTATGGATGAATTTCAACTCTGCTGTTTCTCTTTCTAATCTGCCTTTTGTAGTTCTTTTGTTCCCAAGCAACCAAGCTGAAATATGAGAGAAAGAAGGCTCTTTGCATGCTTATGGATGATCAGCTGAACTGAACTTGTACAACCTGTAAGAAAATGCAGCCGTTTGCATTACAATATTTGTAATTGCTCTAAGAGAATCTGGTCTGAGTCTAACCACAGACCTCACAATGTGTGGACTAATGATGATTGCCTTATCCCATATAATTTGCCCTGGACACTCAGGTCCTCTGGGAAATATTTGCTCCAACTGGCCAGAACCAGACTAGTAACAGTTCCCCAGAGGATTATTTTATTTTATTATATTATTTTATTATATTATTTTGTCTGCTGCCCTCAGATTATGGAATGAACTGCCGGAAGAGACAACTGGAAACACTGACTGCATTTAAAATCTCGTTAAAGATATATCCCTTCCTGCAGGCCTACCCAGTCAATTTTAAATCATGACTTTTTAATTTGTATATGTGCTCTTATGAGTGTATTTTAATGGCTATATAGTATTATATTTTAATTGTGGTTGTATGTGTTTCTAATTGTATTTTGTACAACAGTTGTATGTTGTACCCAGCCTCAAGCCATGAGGAGAAGCAGGAAATAATTGTTGTTGTTGTTGTTGTTGTTATTGTTTCTCTCCCTCTGGATGAAGGTTTCTAGAGAAACTGAATGCTTGCACAGTTCTGCAGCATTTGGTTATTGTCAAACTGTAAAGTTATGACATTTGAAGAAAGATCTTTTAAGATTATGCTAGTAAATTGTAGCAGACACTAAAGCAATGCTATCTGCTTATATAAACACTATGGCTAAAATCTGGCACAAAGCTAGGCACACTTAAATCATTTTGATCCATATACCTCAGTTCTTTATTCTGTGGTATTGACAGAACTGGTTTGGTAGAAATTCTTCCCAAAGTTTAAGGAAAAAACCAAAAACCCACCAGCTTTTTCCACCCTGGAAATTCTTGGATTGGGTGAGTCTGCTAAAGCCTGTGTTAGTTTAACCTTTCATTAAATGAACGCAAATCTTGCAGAACTTTCATTGTAAGTTGTGACAAATGTTGAGTAGTGATGGTGATGGTGTTCTAGTACTGAAAAGAAGCTTGTTTACAGTGAATGTTCAACCACAAGATGGGGAAAGTGGAGATGCTGACCAGAAATTATCCTGAAACTCAGCTTTGTCAAAACAGGATGTCAGAAGTGGCTGGACATGGAGAATATGCTGGTATTACTCATCGCCCCCCTTTCACTCCTGCAGTCCCACAGGAATTAGTCACCATGGAGATTTGCTTATTTTCTTCTGGAGTGACTCACAAATGGAACTTGCAACACTGCAAAGAATTTAGATGAGATACTTAAAAAATAGCACTTAATTTAGCACATCTTGTTTATTACTTCTATTGCTTTTTATTCTTGTTGCTGCTTTACTTCTTTTTATACATTCCTGAATAGAATGTATACATTAATATTCTGGAATAGAATGGCTTATAAGTGGTTGCAGAAATACAGTGCACCCTTGCCTTAGGCGGGGGATCTGTTCTTCACCCCCCACCCTGTAAAGTAAATACCGCATATGCTTGAGCCTCAATGAAAATAATGGGGCTTGTGCACATGGTGCACCGTGGGTGCACACACCATTGCCTTTTTTGCCTGAAAGCCGTGTATAGTGTGCCCACATATGATGCAGGCACAATGTACAGATGATTTGAGGACTGATTAATATTCAGTTGGACCTCCATACCCACAAATTCTTTATCCATGGATTCAACCATCCATGAAAGTATTTTTAAAAAATCCAAAAACCAAACCTTGATTTTGCCATTTTGTATAAGGGGCACCATTTTACTATGGCACTGGTTTTAATGGGACTTCAGCATCCACAGATTTTGATATCCACAGGGGGTCCTGGAACCAGTGGATACCAAGGGCCCACTGCACTCACAGTAAAGTTTTATAAGCCCCATGACATCCAAATGTATTAAATGTTTTTCATGTGTATGTATGTGTGTGTAAAAATTATTTAGCTAGAACACTGAAGCCATCTTCCAAGTCAGCTCCCTCCTCAGTATGACATCCCTTCCCTTCCAGGAACATCTTTTTATTTTAGTCAAAAGAAGCATCTTTAGTAAATTAGCATTTCACCTATGAAATAGATTTGAGTTCCCCCACCACCACACTTTTCAACACTAAAAAATATCGTTTGTTTAAAACCAGAATTGGATTTCTGGCTGTATTCCTGGTTTTCACCCATTTTTTCAAAGTTTGTGTGGGCTCCTGGAAGGTTCAAAGAGCAGAATAATGGTCCTTGTGCCAACTACAGTCTCCCACCTGTAATATGTACAGTGACTGGTTTGTTTAATCAGAGGTTATGGTTTGTTTTGTGAAAAACAATCTAAAGAAGCTGCAAAAGCACCAGCTCCTGTAGTAAAAGTGGATGGCTTTAGCCCTTTTTATATTGGCTGTATAACTGTTACCTCTAGGAATGCTATTTACATTTTTGTACATCATAAATGTTTGCCTCTCCCCAGACAGCTCATGACTTGCTGGCTCAGCCCAAGAAATGTTGCTGCCGGGTGACTATGAGTCTCACTGCTTCTATTCCATTCCATGTACACAAAACAACTGCCTGGTAATTAATTCTTTCAGTGCTTGGGAAGTTTCTTTTTCAAAAAAATAATTTGATCCCTTTAATCACTATAGTGTTTGAAAGTTAATATGTTATCATTACAGTATTTATGTATGTATTTATTTTGTTGACTTTAATTGCCGCACTTTTCTCCCATGATGTAAAGCACTTTATTATTGGGGGTGGGGGTCAATGCAGCAGCAACCTACAAGAGAATAATAGAATCCCCATGAGTCAGTTTTCATTCTACTCTTTCATTCCTGATAAGGGGGAAATATGTAGTTTACTTTAATCTGAAATAGGTTTATCCCAAACTCTGAAACATGTGGAGAAACTTACCACAGTCACTCCAGGGAATGGCTATAATTATTGTTTTCAGAAATTCAGAAATGTTAGCTCTCTTTTAGAGATGCAGCTGTCTCCCAGCGCCACCATCTGGAATCTTCCCGAGAGGTGGGAAAGGAACCACTGTAGAACAGTGCCTCCGATACCCAACTCCCTCAGGCGTTCCAGAAGGATACCATGGTCGATGGTATCGAAGGCTGCTGAGAGGTCCAAGAGCACCAACAGGGTCACACTTCTCCTTTCGATGCCCAGACAGAAATCATCGACTAAGGCAACCATGGCAGTCTCAACTCTGTATCCTGTCCTGACTCCAGTTTGACATGGATCCAGAAAATCAGTTTCTTCCAAGACAGCTTGTAGTTGATTGGCAACCGCCCTCTTGATCACTTTGCTCAAGAATGGTAACAAAGACACTGACCTATAGTTGTTTCTATCGAGGGGGTCCAGGGAAGGTTTGTTTAACAATGGTCTAAACCACTGCCTCTTTAAGGCAAGAAGGCAGGATTACTGCTTTGAATTTGCATAACCAGAATGCAAATTAATATGCATAATTATAACAATTTGTATAATATGCAAATTATATGCTCTGATATGGACTGGAATATGGCAACCCTACTTACAGTGGAAGTAGATAGCAAATATGAGATCTACTCCCAACTCAAAGTGATCCCACACAATGTTCACCCTTTTCTGTATACCCCCCAAGCCTAATATAGAGCTAAGGAAGATGCTCACTTATAGAGATATATGCATGTGTAAGACCACCTTATGCTTGTGTATGCATTTCTATAGTCATTGCAGGGGTTGGTATTCTCTTCCTCCCTCCACGACATCTGAAGCCTGCTCCTGGACTCACCATTATGCTGCCATAGCTTTCCCCAGCCAGTCCATTGCAAAGAAACATCTGACTGTGGCGCGTTACAGTGTAACAGAAATTTCAGGAAACTTAGATTTCTAGGATTGGCAGAGCAATAGGAATTCGCAAGAGGACCTAGTAATTGAAAATCCATAAGTTTATTTCCAGTTGTCGACAAAGGAAAACAATGAACTCAGAGGAATTCAAGTTCCAAAAAGCTGAGGCCCCGAACAAGACAAAATGGCTCTTTTTATATTATTCAAGACAAAGAAGCTTCTTCAATACACCTGATTGGCTAATTACAATTTAAACATACAGAATTCTTACAATCAGAACAGAAATACATGCATACATTAAAACTGCATCATCACTCCTTACCCCCTCCTTTAGGAATTCAGTGGAATTCATCCTAACCTTGCTTCTGAATGTCCTTATCTCAGTAGTTTATGTTGTCTTTTTACTGGTGCCAGCTTCCATCTAGGTCAAAATGCACTCACTATTCCTTTGCTCTAGTTTTTCTAAACTCCAAGCCTTTATTTCAAAAACCATCTCTCTGGCTGACAAAGGTGACTCCATCTTTCTATAGTTTTTTATTTCAAAAAGGAATTTCCTCCTTGGCGCCTCTCTTTGCTGCACAGCTGTGCCGCAGTATACAAATTGCGCGGTGCAGCTGCGCAGCAAAGAAGGAGCGTAAAAAAGTGGCTCCTTCTTGCGGTATCGCAAAGCCCCAAAGACGGCGCTGTTACGTTGCAGCTGTGCAGCTCCATCTGGAAGCTGCGCAGCTGTGATGTGACAGATACGCACACCGTATGTATGGCGCTGTGCAACTGCGGCGCATGCATGACGTGCTAGGGTTGTGGGGCTTGTGCATGCGCCGCCCCAAGGCAACCCTAGCACGTTGTGGACGCGCTGCAAAGGGCCCGTCTGTAACACGCCTGTGTTTCCATAGCTAGATGCAGACTGAAGATATCAGCTGCTGAGACATGTAAAAACATGAGGAGGTGATGACAGGCTAACAATGCAAAATTAAGACCAGAAAACTAAGACGTAGGGAGCGCTAGCATGGTGTAGTGGTTTGAGTGTTGGACTATGACTCTGGAAACCAGGCTTTGAATCCAGGCTCAGCCATAGAAACCCACAGGGTGACCTTGACCAAGTCACACTCTCTCAGTTTCAGATGATGGCAATGATAAACCCTCTCTGAAGAAACTTGCCAACAAAACCCCTTGACCTTAGGGTCATCATACCGGTATGTTGGAAACAACTTGAAGGCACACAACAACAACAACAAATACCAACATGTATTAACCTTAAATAATACATAATGCAAAAAAAAATCTACAGATTTATGTATAATCTGTAAATATTTCAAATAGCAAAATATAAATATCTTAGTGTTTTACAAATATAGGTCCATGCTTCTATCATAAACTTGTAGGGTAAGATGTCATCACCTCCTCGTGTTTTTTCTTGTTTTTCTTATTTCTCAGAGGTAGATGCTAAGGTATTATACCCACTTTATGCATCACCTGCTGAGACCATATTGGAACTCAACAGTGGACTATGTTCTCGATCTGTATTTAAGTTTGGAGATATAGCCAAATGCTTCTACAATCCTCCTTTGCTCTCTACCAGCAACAGAATGGCACACACTGCTCGTGGTATTGCTGTCCAACAATAAGTCCTGGGGCTGTTGACAAGGGAGCTGTAGCGGAGTTCTACTTGTGAAACTTTTATGCTGTATCCAGCGATGTGGGATTTTGGCCCACAGTCTGGCCTGTACTCCCTTAAACCAGTTTTCTGCCATCAGTAATAGAGGAGGACTAGAGAAGTCTCAGTTTCAGTCCTTCTTGCTTCTGTACATGGAGATGTGCACCATCATGTCCTTTACCACAAGCTGAAAAATGCCTTGGGCTAGCCCTGACCAAAAAAGGCACTTCTTGTTATTTTGTGCCTCCATTTCATTTTTGACTTATGGAGACCTTAAGGCCTAAACATAACAGAATGCAATAATTTTAATCCCAAATTTAACCTGTGAGAAAAGGAAAGCTTGACACAGGAGTCAGTGAATGTTGTGTGTCAGCTCAGGGCTAGAAATGGGACTGACATGTATTTTGAACCCTGTGTACTTTGCTGGTCAATGACCGAATAAACTTTTACATTACAACCCTGTGTACATGAGTAAAAATGTGCTGGACCAATGTTTGGGGTTGATTCTCAGCACCTTATATAGTTTCTTTAACCTGTGGATGAAAACACAGAACGAATTCACTGTCCAACTGATAGAGAAGCCCTTTGTATGAGGGAGATGTGCAGCCCAAAGTTCATTCCAGTGCAAGTGATAAATGGGTTTGATTCCAACTCTCTCAAACTCAGGCCATTTTTGGATCCCAGTACAGCAAGGTTGTGTGGAACTGACATTTTGTTTTTACTTATATTCCACTCCAAGTCATTGGCTCAGAGAAACTCACAACATCTTTTAAAATTTCAATATTTTTCCCCAATGAGGATCACACAATCTATACTGTACGTTAATAATTCCTTGTTTGGTGTGAATGCTTAATGTATCTTGCAGTGAAAGGTTCTTTAAGATGCTTCAAAGAGAACATTTACATTTTTTGCTCATTTAGACTTGGCAAGTCTTCACAGAAATAATCCATACCACCTTGAGCTGCAAGAACTGTAGTAGTTCACATAAACCCATTTAGCATTTTACATTTGTCTTGCATTTTGTTTGAAGATGTGTGTGCATGTTTTCCCCCTTCATTCTAGTGCTTTTAAGCTCTTTGGACGCCTTGTCTCCCATGTGTATATTGCAAAGCAAAGCTGACAACCATATGCTTTAAATTTTAAATGGAGGGTGAGGAAGCAACAAGGAGATAAATTCCATAATAGTGGTACCATCAGTAATAATACTGCCATCTGCTGGTTAAAATTACCTTAGCATACAGAAAGAAAAATAAAAATGGTACAAACATTTGAAAAAAAAACTGGTCTGTACAATCTAAGACTTGTCCACATTCTGTGCTCCCAGATGAATACTGATTTGGGGATGCAGGAAACTGGAAGGACTGCCTGTTAGATTCTACGGCCGCTCCAGAAAAATGAAAGAAATAAAAAACAAATGAAATAAAGAATAAGAATATATTCTTATACAGTTCTGGACCCCTCTGCGTAAAACAAAAAATGTGTATGCTCGAGCCTCATTGCTCATGCTTGCGGCGGCACACAGTGGCGGTAATGGCGCACGCGCCACAGGCGCACACACCATTGTTTCTTCCGGCACATGGAAACCAGTGTATAATGCGCCCACATATGACGCAGGTGCACTGTATATACTCCTAAATACCATTAACCTGTAAGACATAGGGTAGGCCTCTTAGGGGCTCTGTCATAGAAATAAGGGCTCTGTGAGTCAAAAAGGTTGGGAACTCCTGGATTAGACCAAGGTCAATATATTCCAGCAACCAGCTGTCAATAAACTGAGTATGAAGCTGATGACACTATTCTGTGGCTTTGTCCAGCATCCAACTAGGTATGGAGCCAGGGTTAGTGTTCAGCTTAAGCATAGGTAAACCTCTGCCAGGATTGTCCCTAACATTAGAGAAGATAAGGTGATCTCCCTAGGCAGATTTTGTGTGCTATGGAAATGCAGCAAATTTTTGTTACTATCGGGTGTCACCCCACTTCTGTGTGTAACCCGATGTGGTCTGCACTGCCCACATCCCCACCAGTAATGCTACTGGCTAGAACTCATAACTGCAGTTTTGAATGTGGAACCTAGATTTGCATATACATCGCTGATTCATATTTACGGTTCCTATATATTCACTAACAGTAGGGAATACTTAAGGATCATAAACGTTTCCCCAATCCTGATTTACTGGGCAGCAATAGCCTGGAGCAGCGGAGGGCTGTTCTCCTGTCAAATTAGGGGGCAGCCAATTGGTGTTTCAGGTTTGCAGACCGGTAAGCTTTTGCATGACACACAAGCATCAGTTTACAATTTGGTAAACTTGTCGTATCATGCAGGAATTTGGGATTTCATACTGGCAAGCTTTTGCACAGTGCAGGCACTCCGGTTAGTAGAGTAGCTAATGTTTGCATGGAATGTGGCCTCTGAGACCTTCCTCAAATTTGAATTTGACCCTTCCCAGATTTAGGATTTGAAAAGGGTTCTCTGTCCTTGCTCTAGGGCCAGGTAAAATTACTCAAAGGGGAAAAACAGAACAATCTCCTCAGTTGTTTTCTGTCTTCCTGGTTTGGGAACCAGATGACCAGGTGTGTTTTCTTTTCAAGATGGAATGATCCCCATCTAGAAATTGCTGCTGTCCCGCTCTTGTTTACTCACAAGTAATCTAGTAATCTTTGAGATTAGGCTCAACAACAGTGGGGGAGTGAGAATGATAGTGGTGGTTAGATTGGAACAGGGTTATGAGTGTATGAAAGTCTGTGTGTATGTGAGTTTCCCTCTACAGCAGGCCTCTTAGACTACAGTGGTTTTCTTTTTAAGGGTTGCTGTTTGGAAAATTGCTTTATAAATGCCTGCTTGGATGGTGAACTTTATTTTAAACCAGGTGTGGATATGTTGACCAAATGTTGTTGGACTGCAACTCTTAGCATTCCTGAGATCTGCTCCCACCTCACAGTGATCCGATACAACAAAGCCAAGACTTTTCTGTGGTGACTCAGGGCTCATTCCCACTTTGCGATTCGCTTTTGCTCCATGTTGGTGAATCGACTCCAAAAGGTCTGTTGTTCCTACTATGAAAGCAGACTTTTTCATTATTCCCTTGAAATTGCTTCTTTTCTTAATTTTCACATTAACTTCATGAAACTATGTACATGTAAATGAATTTAGGCTGTGTGTATGATATTGTAATTGAAAGATATAATTTCAGTTTTGCTAGTTGTTTATGTCACAACTATTGCCATTACATTCAATGGTATATGGGAATTACAATTTATGTGTAACATTAGTACATTAAAAATTACTAAAGATACTATATGGTGTGATATGGGAGGAGGTCAGTAGGAGCTGACACCAGGTGACGCCACTGAAGATGGCTGTGAAATCTATTCTCCCCCCACCCAACCAAGTGATTCTAATTGTATGAGAGGATAGGTGATGTACAGACCGGCATTTTGTACTGATCTGTGGGCGGAACCATGATGCAGCGTTCTCACGCTGGACGCTGTGACTCTGCCCCCATCACATCATGATGCCGCATGCCCTTCTAGACTGTGCACAGCATCATGGTGTGGCCCTGGCGCTGCATCTAGATGATACAGTGCCAAAAGGGCATCACCACGCCATGCTGCCAAGGCTACGACACCCTTTAGAGGGTGCAAAAATGAGTTGCTTTTTTAGGCTCCTTTTCTGCGCTCTCCGTAGGCTGAGTCACGCGGTTGCTGCGGCACTGATCCAGCCACTAAAGGGGCGCTAGATGCCGTCCATCTGTATAGCCCTACATCTGAGTAGGGCTTAAACATGTGTTATCTCTTTCCCTTTGCTGGAAACCAGACAGGTGATTGTGGACCTAATCCTAAATTTATAGTTTTGTAAAATCCAGAACTTAAGCCTTGTCTACATCGGCCAAAAAGCCTGTTCCCCCCTTTTCTGGTGTCATTCTGTTTAGATGACACACATCCCAAACCCTAGTTCTGGTGTGAGCAGTTTGGACAAGGTCTGACACGTTTTGCACCAGAACGTGGGTTTAACACCCAGTTATCTGTTACTACAGATCTTCCAGGAGGATCCAGATCCCTCTGTTCCTGTGCCACTGTGGCTGTCTGTATGGGTATTGTGCAGAGCCACCTGGCATGTCTACCACCACCAAGGGCCATTCATTCTGAGGTCAGTACTTAAAGATCTGCACTGGCTGCCTATTATTTATTATTATTAGAACAAGGTGCCCATCCTTCTGTTCATTGCTGGGTGCCTTGTTCTGACCTCACAGAAGTGAGTGACCTGCCATGACAGTGGATGTGCCAGGTGGCTCAAAAGTATGTCCATGCAGACAGCCACCTCGGCGAGGTAAAAGGAGCAGTTTGGGGCAGCTGTGGGGCCAGGATACTCAGGGCTCCCTCCCCCCCTCCAAGTATTCTGACCAGTGCAGACAAGGCCTTAGCCTTACTAGAAAAAATTAACATGCTAGATGAAGCATTTGAGTGAACAGATTATACTTTTGAAGATACTTTATTCAGTTTTATTAATTTTATGAATCCTAAGAAGAATAGTATAACTGTTCCACCAACGCCTCACATGGACTTCTGCAAAGGTATGATCAGATGAAACTAAAGGCTTTTTTAATCAACTCTTCTTCTGATAAACTTTATTCTGCATTGGAGATAACACCATCAACTGTTGCAAATTACTTGCTAATTAGCTTACTTGCTGTTCACCGCTATGATCTTTGGAATAGCGGTATATAAATTTAAAAAAAACAACAAAAAACAACAAATTATTATTCAGGCAATAATGTTTATTGTTTTAGTCAGTAAACTTTTAAAAAGTGTAATATCCACAGATTAGAAATACCACTTTTTTAGATTGAAACTCCCCAAATCCCCCAGCCACTGACCACTATGGCTCAAGGGATTCCAGAAGCTGCAGTTCATAAAACTGTGTCTTTTCCAGTCTCTCATAGGGTTAGAATTTATACTGTTTTCTTGATAAAATACAAATTGATCTGTTCTTTCTTTTTGTGCTAATACAGATTTTTTTAATGCAGAGCACCACCAGGTATGCTGAGAAAATTTGAAACTTATAAGAAGATTATGTATATAAATGGCTTCTCCTGTTCTACAGACAAGGACTTAAAACAGACTAATGTTCAAGGATGTGGTAGGCATGCAAAGAAAGAGAGAAAGCTTCAGCACACATTACTTAACTCTGCTGAAGAATCACTGGTCATAAATCTCCCCAAAGGGCTGACTCTGAGAAATGCTTCACCTGTATTCAGAATTTGTTATAGTCATTTTGACATACTTCATTATACCAGTCTGAGACCATTATGTCAGGGTTTTATGTTCAAAGCTGATGTTCAAATGCCCCTACACATTTTAAAAATATTTTTCATTTACTGCAGTAGAAGTGAGCCAATATGGATTTGATGATATAGAAATATCTCCTCTACGGCAGAGAGAAGCAAGTTTCATGGACAGAACTCATCTAAAGAAGAATCCTTCCAAACAGGGGTCCAAAGATCATTCTCATGACGGGTTGTTAGATCAGGACTATTCCAGACCCAGATACTTCAGGGCCAAAACCTGAGACCTAGGAATAACCTCTTATGATGTTTGCTGGAGATAGACCAGGTTATGTGACAAATGGCAGCCCCCACAGATGTGATTAAACATCAACCACAGTTGCACAGAGCATGCCATTCCATATACAAACCAGTCTAGGTAATCACACACCAGAGAGAGAGAGAGATCCACCAAACAGTGATACCTTTATTGGCCAACCGAAATGCACAATATACTTGTTGCAAGCTTTTGAAGCTCTACTGGCTTCTTCATCAGGCAAGATGTTACAAACCAAACAGGAGATGTTAGTAAGATGCCTGCATTTTGTTATTTCTGTCCTTAGTTAGGATGGTATGAGGATTTTTCAGACTGGCTTCTCCTCCTTCTGGCCATGTGGGAACTGGGAGTTTAACAAAGTCCAGGAAATTTAAAGTCAATTTGCATATCAACCAATGTTGTCAATTTCCAGGGAATTCCCCGGAATCTGGGGAATTTAATCATTTTCTGTTTAATTTCCGTGTTTGCAAAATTTCCAGGGAATTTAACCTTCCCGCCCAAACAGTGGCCATTCTCTCTACCTGCAGCCAATAGAAAGCGACCAGGAAGTCCGGATGAAAGAACTACCTTCCCCATCTCAGAAGTCCCACCCCCTTTAAGCCTTCCCATACTGCCTTGCCCTGCCCCTTCCAGGTAATTTGGGGGAATTCCAGGGAATCAATCTGGGAATTCTTTGAGGCTTGTTGGCAGCACTGATATCAACAGGACTCTTCTCTTGCAATCCAATTCCAGTGGGTTTTCCGTGGCCGAACCGGGATTTGAACTCTGGTCTCCAAAGTCATAGTCCAACACTCAAACCACTATGCCACACTGGCTCCTACTCCTACATAAACATGATAGTCCTTGCTAAAGTCTGCAGTCTATACTTAATGCAATCCTGAGGAACCTATGGCACTTCTGATATTGAATGTTGAAAGATGATGGGGTAGTAGTCAGTCAACATTTGAAGGGTCCTCACTATTGTCTAATCAGGGACTGGGAAAGTTAATTTTTTTGGACAACAGGTCCCAGGATGCTCCAGCCTATCTCCAGTCTTGTGACAAAACACATTTCTTGCAATGTAAATCCATTGGAATAGTGCAGATGAGATTCATATTGCAAACTGTTTAAATAAAAGACATGCAAATATAAACTCAAATCCAAATCTTATCTTCATGTTCCAGGAAATATAAATCTGCATATCCAACAATCTAATCAGGTTCAAACTCGTTAAAGTCAACAGGGATGCAGTTTAACTGGTGTTCTGTAGCCTCCTGCACACAAACTATAGACCTATATAGCAATCACAGCTTGTTCACAGCTTGCCTATAACATAACTACCCTCTAGATGGCACTTTATTACTTCAAGACAAGTAAAACAAATACCGTTGGGCCTCTATAGGCATGGATTCTTAATCCACAGATTCAACCATCCACGTTTTGAAAATATTTAAAAAATATATACGTAAATTCCAAAAAGGAAACTTTGATTTTGCCATTTTATGTAAGGAACATCATTTTATTATGCTATTATATTTAATGAGACTTGAGCCTCCGTAGGTATTGGTATCCATGGGGGGTCCTGGAACAAAACCCCAGCAGATACCAAGGACCCACTGTAATTGAGTCTCACTTATTAGGTCCCCTTGTTGTAAGGCTGTGTCTGAATGGCTCTCCTACTCAAATGACATTCCAATGCATACTTATTTCCAGAATGCTTGTGTGTTATGCAAAACTACAACAACACAACCTTAGCTAGAAGGCATATTGCAGATTAGGAAAGGCACAGTACTACCAAATCCAAGAGGATGCCAATATAGTTAAGGAGCCAGATCAAAGATGCTATTAGCAGCAAGATTTCCTTTGTAAAATAGAACCCAAGGGACAAGAATTGAAAAGGAAATATAAACTTTGACCAAAATAACAATAACATATTTTTTAAAAATCCAAAGCAAACCATAATGGCAGGAGGAGAATTGAAGACCATATTAAACAATGAGGTGCACAACAACTTTAAATACATTTATCAGAAGCAGACAGCTTGCAAGGAAGGTAGTTGGAGCACTGGATGACAAGGGAGTGAAAAGATGTGCTAAAGATAGGGATCACCATCAGCCAGTTTTGGGGGAGCAGGTACTACTTACTGGGGTTCAGTGGTCTGAAGAGGGGATGGGACCCAATTGTATGGCATATGTTTATGTGCTTCTTTGCTGTATGATTATTTGTTGATTGTTTTTGTTCTTCATTGTAACACTGGTGAATTTCAAAGAAAATAATACAAAATTCTGTTATATAATATACTAATGATTTCTAAAGAATATTAAAGGGAACCAGCATGGCATCGTGGTTTGAGTGTTGGACCAAGACTCTGGAGACTAGGGTTCGATTCCTGCTTGGCTATGAAACCCACTGGGTGACCTTGGGCAATTCACTTGCTCTCAGCCTCAGAAGAAGCAAAAACAAACTGCCTCTGAACAAATCTTACCAAAAAAATAAACTCATGATAGGTTTGCTTTAAGGTCACCATAAGTCAGAAAGGACTTGAAGGTACATAACACACATACATTTCTAGCCTGTCTGCCTTTGCTGCAAGAGATAGCAGGATTGGAGCCCAAGTAAAGGAAGCAGTGAATGACCAAAGGAACACATTAGTGCCAGAAAATGGGAGGGAGGGAACAAGTGAGGGGATGGCATCTCAAGAAGCAACAGCTAACATGCATGACCTCCAACAATGATACTGGCAACTGGAAACAGAGATCCAAAGATGATCAGTTCACTGTGGCCTCAGTTGCCTGGATGAGGAGATGGAAGAGGAGGAACAGCACCTCCATTTCTATGGCCTGGGATGCAGCTCTCTCAATTTGTCCCCAATTTCTCTACCTCCTACAGCAGCTTCCAAACATTTTGGCGATCCAGACTGATTGACAAGGGGCACATGACATGTGGACAGCCACAGGGTGCATGTCAAAGAGTAAAACTGGACAGGGGACAGTTGGGGATGCTACTTATGGGTGGAGTAACTATGTGTCCCCTCCTCACAAACACAAAGATTCAAGGGACCTTGATGGAATATTAGGTCTCAAACCATTCTTGGTGGCCTTATCACAAGGAAGCAGAATAAATTATATACAATGGACCCTTGTTATACACTTTGGTTGCAAGATCCCCCGTGTATAACAAAATCTGTGTATGCTCAAGTCCCATTAAATATAATGATATAGCAAAATAATGCCCCTTATAAAAATGGAAAATCAAGGTTTGATATTTGAAATTTATATATTTTTTAATATTTTCAAACCATGGATACTTTAACCCATGTATAAAAAAATCTGTGTATAAGAAGGACCAACGGTGTGTCTGTCTTTACTGCAGAGCATGTAGAGGAAGGATATCTAGTCTGCAAACCCTCCAATAGTCTCAATTTGTCAGGGATAATTCAAATTAATCCTCTGTCATCCCATTTTTCTGGCTGCTTTTAAAATGTCCCAGTTTCTCTCTCCTCCTCTCACCCTCTTTGTCCTCAGTTTGCTACAAGTGCTGCAAATGGAATTCAAAGTGCAAAAGTAGTTTGCACTCAATTAACTCAGCAGAAGAGATAGGAAAAGAAGAGGCAATGTTTTACTGCTCCTTACAGCAGAACCTGGACAGGAACCAATCAAGAAACTGGACAGCCAAAATCAAACATTTATTTAAATGATGCAGGTGGATGTCCATAACAACACCAAAAGGAATATTAAGGCAGGAATGCTTTAGAAAGAAATGTTCTAGAAAACATGTACAATTGCCTCTTGGAACTTGCTGGGGGTCCATTCGGAACCACCCCCCCCCCCCCCCCCCCCGTCGAGTTCCAAATCTTGCACATATTCAAGCCCCATAGATTTTAATGGGGTGCGTGCATGCGGGGTCTGCGCCATGGGCATGCGCCCCATTAAGGTTAATGGCAGTCACCCCTCTGTAGATTTTCAAGTCCGTGGATTTCAAGTCCGTGGACTTGGAGGGGCAACTGTATTTTTAAAGAGAAATTGATGAGCATGCAGTGATATCTACAAAAGAAACTAGAGATGCATCTCAAGATGATCAAAAGATGGTTGATTTTATTAGTTTGTTTTTTTAAAAAAAGCCTGACATACTTGGTCTATGTGTGCTCTTAAGTTCTTCAGGGACTACTTAAATCTAACTTCAAAGGTTCTCTGGACTAGAAACTCTCAAACCATTTACTGGACAACAGTTTCTGAAGAAGGCTTTAAGAGTGCACAGAAGCCAAAACACATTGGGCTTTTTAAAAAATTAATAAAACAACATTTTTTTTGAGCATCTTGAGATGTTTCTCCAGTTTCTTCTGTGTTTTTAAAAAGGTCACTTGAATAAGCAGGAATCCTATATCCTAGTTACAAGATAAGCAGCAATGACAAAACTGATAACTGTAGTTTTATTCTTTAAAAGTTGTGTTAATATTTGAAATAATTAAGGGGATCTGGACAGCTCCCTGCAAGCAGCAGTACAACTGCATAATGGATAAAGAAGACAACAGTACCCTAGATGAATTTTAAAAAAACAAACAGGGAATGGATTTAAATAACCAGGAGCTGCAAATCCTTGAGAGTGGTGTCAGGGACATAACCAAGGGGGGGTGGGTTCTTGGGGTCCGGACCCCCCCTTCCATTAGAAAAATGAATGGTGTGTGCTGCTGCGCCGCCACACCCAAACCCCATTATAATGGTGGCACTTAGTCTGGACCCCCCTCCTTCCTAAAATCCTAGCTACGTCCCTGGTGGTGTAATGAGATGTGTTATGGACCCATGTGTATTGAAATTGTATTATGCAGCCATGTGATCTTCTCAGAAACATAGATCTACAGGTCTACAAGTGACCTTTAAAGGTCCTTTGCCACTAAGTAGAATTAACTATATTACATCTAAATCACTGTTGCTGTTTTCATTTAAGCACCCAGTGCTATAACTTGCTATAATGATCCATTGTCTTGTTCGTCCTTGGATTATGTTCCATCACTTCATAAATGAAAGGTTTATTTCTTGCTGTATTCTTAGAAAATAAACCCTATTTGCAATTGTATACTTCAAGCATAGAAAAGTGCATGGTCTTACTTTCAAATAAATGAACCTGAAAAGTAACTGCTCACTAGGGACCAGCAAGTTATTGAGTAAGACATCAACAGAGGGCAGTGTGTTTCCACTATACAGTATATCAGGTATGATGCAGCCCCACTGAATGCCATGACCCACAAACACCTTTCAGACGTGACCATAATGACTGGTACCTGCAGCAAAAGCTACTGTGTATTGTCTTCCTTAGAAACAGGGTTTCTATTCTACCAGCCAATTGCCTGCAATTAGCACATTATCCTTTCCCCATCCTCCTTTCTCTTCTTCTTTCTCATACCTTGGAAAAGTTGTTTTTGGACTACAGCCGCCAGAATCTCCCAGTCAGCATGCTCTTGTTTTTAATTTCCAATTATATTTCTGCATTTCATTACTTCCTTACAAGATTTTGTGTGTGTGTTGGGGGGGGAGGGCTCTACTGGCCATGCTGGGAGTTGGTGTCCAAATAACTTACTATCCAAAGCTGTGGTTGTGACACACAACTAGGATAATCTTGATCAAATAGTGGAGGGACAAGAGGGCACTTCTCATCCTCTCCACCAGGACAAAAGATGGAGAAGGGAAAGAAGGGGAGGAAGGAGGACATGATGAAGGACAGATATAGGAAGATATGATTAAAAATAAAAATGAAATTTTCCAGGTTGCAAGTGAGTAAGCGGAGGTCTTGGGATTTCAAAGGTGGGAGGTTACAAATATTAAGAGTGAACACCAAGGCGTAACCCTTATGTAACTAAAATGGCCATCCATAAATAGAAGCTTTCCGTATTGGGGAGAAGTTTGGAGAAAGAAGAACAGGAAGACAAGAAAGGCAGTCTTCTCCAGTGTGGTCTATGTATGCTCAATGGCCATGGAAGGTTGGGAGAGGAAGGCAAGAATAAAGCATTCTGGAAGAGGACATGGCTAGAACTCTGAATAGGAGGAGTCCACACTGCTACATTTTGTTGCAGAACCCACTTATATTATATAGGGACGATCACACTGGCTAGAAAAGTGGAATTTTAACAGGATAAAGGCGTCTTTTGCCAATACTTATCACACTACGTTATGTCCATCCTGCTGCTGCCTTGCATTCCATTTTATTCAGTGATGGGGAAAACCCATCAATATGCTTTCAATCCTGCTGTAATTTCATTACTGCCTTCGTGTGATAGGTCCTGTCTGCTGCAGTTCTGTTTCTCAGGCAGTCACGTAGTGTGAGTAGGTGTGATTCTGCTCCTCTCCCCCTTCCTCTTGCAACAATCACACTGCCAACAACTTCTTGAAGCCAGCTGCTGTGTGCACTTTCACAGATGCAGCCCATTTCAGGAGGCATTTGGCAGCCACAATCCCTTGTCCCTCTGCTTCCTCCTGAGGTGTGGGACTGGGACATGTCACATATTTTTCAAAGGAACCAATACCTAGGACTGCTTTGATTTGGATTTCCTGCATGGCAGGGGGTTGGACTGGATGGCCCTTGCGGTCTCTTCCAATTCTATGATTCTATGATTTATCACATCAACCTGCTGTCCCACCACAATT
>NC_056524.1:33215974-33325881 GCF_019175285.1 Sceloporus undulatus | reverse complement strand
GTGCTAGTTTAAGAATGAAAACATATTGGTTTAGTATAGTTGCTTCTGGCCTGGGACAGACTGGCCGAAAAGGGTGGCCTGCCAGTGGCTTACTGTCCTCCGGAAGGAAGCTGCAGCTGCCAAACTGCATGGCTTCCCTCTGGAGGAAAAAGAACCCGGGAAAAGCAGGTTCTTTTTTCGCCGCAGGGCGGATGTAATGAGTGCACGTTACGTAAGCAATGCCTGGCAATGTACAGACACCGCACATCGCTTACATAACAATGGTGGTACCCGTGTACTCAGGGCATTGCATTCGTTACCCCACCCGTACGTTCTAGGGTTAGGGACTTTGCAGTTGCCACACGGTCCCTAACTATAGAACCGGTGCCGGTATGCCGCTTGTTGGCGGTATGTACTGCGTCAATCTCACTTTTCCTCATGGTAGTGCTTTGGTCATCCATGATTACGTGATCTGTTTTCTGCACTGCCTCAGGAAGGTGTTGACAGCCAGGATCACTCCTCCTCCTCCAGCCCAAAGCCCAGGGCTGTTGAATATGCACACAGCATATTTCTTGGAAGGTCTTTGAAGACACATAAAGGAACATGTTGGTGAGGTGCTACTTAGAAGTTGAGTTTTTTGAGGACAGCATCAAGATCAGATAGAATCCATGCCATCGTATTTCCCTACCCAGTAACACAGCCATTTTCATGTTGTTAGAGACGGGGGGGGGGGGGGATGAGCAGGAATGCATCCAGTTTTTTTCTAGTAGATGGATGTGCTTCAAGGAGATCATCTGCAGAGAGCTCGCAGGGACCCCCAGGGGTCTTTGTAGGCCTGTTGTAGTGTGTCCAGCTATAGGAAAATAGCTTAACACAAGTCTACTTATCTTCCTGCTCTTTGAAGACACACAAAAGCCCATGTTAGTGAGGTACTACTTACAAGTTGAATTTTCTGAGGGTAGCATCAGGATCAGATAGGATCCATGCCATTGTATTTCCCATTTCTATGTATGGTTGTAAGAGCTAGACAGTGAAGCAAGCTGATAGGAAGAATGTCAACTCATTTGAGATGTGATGCTGGAGAAGAGTTCTGAGAATATTGTGGCCTGCTAAAATGACCAACAGATGGATCCTTGTGATAAATGGGCGTCCCTCCATTTATCAGCTTTCTTCCCAGATAACAAAGGGTTAAATGTTGGTGGAGGTACATTTTAATGAGGGTTTTACATCACAGCTGGTGAGGTGGAAACCATCCAATGAGATGGGCAATTGGGGAGAAGCCCGACCTTTGAGATGGTACTGAGAGAGAGGTTTTAAAAAGCCTGGATGCAACCTAAGGCTTTTGTCTTTTGAGGAGGTCTGCCTGTTTGCCTGCCTGCCTGCCTGTTGGCTAGTGGTCTCTGAGTCTTGTGAGGCATACCATGAGGAAGCTGGTGGAGCTGTACAACGAGAATACAGGCTCCCAACTATCCAGAAACGTCAAGGCCTCAAATTCCATCTGAGTTGTGAATAAGGACTTTATCACATGAGGGACGGGACATCATTGTTCCGTCCCCTTCCCGTGCTTCTTGCACAATTGCCGGAAGTGCTGTTATACTAAATCATGCTTTTCCAGGCATTATTCTGTCCAAAAGGCACGTGTGAAAGTGATTGCGTGAAAGGCTTTCTCATTCCATCATGCTGATCCCATGAATGAAGTGGAATTGTCCTGTGAATGAAGTGGAATTGCCCCCCGCCTTTCTCGTCATTTGGTATTATCGGAACATCACATTAATGAAATTCCACTTCACTGACAGAACATGACAAGATCAGTGTGATGTGGTGAGAAAGCCTTTCGTGCAATCACTTTCACTTGCGCTTTCTGGATCAGATAATGATGCCTGTCCTCATGTGATAAGGCCTCTCTTTCTTATAGCACAGTTCTGTGCATGATCACTCAGACTGAGTCAGGGGCTTTCCCAGCAGATAATGATCACCTATTAGTAGACACTAATCCTCTTTGCATTACTCCCAGCCTGAGGCCTGGGAGGGATAGGGGTTTTAGAATTTTAACTGTATCCTCTTTTATTGTTGTAATCCACTTGGATTCCAAGTGATTAAGCGGAATATAAATATATTATTATTATTATTATTATTATTATTATTATTATTATTATTATTATTATTGTCATCATCAGCACAGAACAATACACATGCAAATCACTCCTGCATTCCCAGGCTCACACAGTATATATATATATACCCACTTTTTCCAGGCAAGCACTCTCTGAAGATGTCAGCCACAGATGCTGGTGAAATATCAAGAAGAAACTATTCTAGAACATGGCCACATAGCCCAAAAAACCCACAAAAAACTCAGACTGTTCTTTGGCCACATTTACTTGCTCCCACCAAAGCAGCTTCAACCAACATTGTTGTCGTGTGCCTTCAAATCATTTCAGACTTACTGAAGGTTACCCAGTGGTTTCTATGTTCAAGCAGGGATTCGAAGCGCTATATATAATCTACAATCCATTATATATGTCTGTCCAGAAATTAGTCTCTTTGATATAAATAGGGAACCACACGGGTTCAACTAACACGCAGTGAACAAAATACAACTAACAACATTGGTTGAATCTAATTTTCTACATGCAAATACTACCCGTGTAAGAACAAAATAAATGCAAAGTAAGAGGGATATGTTTGGCTATCTGACTCCTACATGCTAAGCAGCAAGGCTGAAACAAGGTTTTGGTTAACAAGATGAAGGTGTGTGGAACTTTTTCAAAAGGTCATGTTCCTGCTAGATGTGTGTCTTTAAGGTCATTATCACAACTCTTTTGTGGTGGTAGTCTGGGTGTGTGTGTAGGTTTGGGGACACAGTTTGAGTATGGAAGAAATCTATTTAATGAATCCTGAATGGCACCTTCTTGCAGAATGTTATTGTTCTTTGCAAGTCTTCTCTGACACTTATCCACCAGTATGTAAGAGGGAATGGGTTGCTTTCCTGCAATGAGGCAAGACTGTGGCTGAGATAATGAGGCTGGAAAGAGTAGAAAAGCAGCAGGTGAATAACCTAAAGAGAAGCGTGCTTTTTGAGTGGCTAGGGACGATTCAGATGGTAACAGGACTTTATCATTTAAGGCTTCAGCAGCATATTTGTAATAGCAAAGGACATCTCTTATTTAAAGAATCCGCCTTTATTCCTTTGAGAGCATTAAAAGGTGGTTTTTCTTTTTCGTATTTCAAAACATTTCAGCTGTTCCAGAATACTTCATAGAACAGACACAGGGACTCAATCGGGCAGCCTTGATGCTGTGACTAGAAAAGACAGTCTGTATTGAATTACAGATGATGATCAATGTTTTTACATCCTGTTCTTCAAGGCAGCCAAAGGTTGCAAAGAGATTATTAAATACTACCCAATATATGAGTGGTAATGCAGGTGTGTAAATGTGTGGGGGTGGGTGTTCTTGTTATTGGTATTTTGGTATACTGGATGGTAAATAAAATGTCGCCAGTGATTAGTTATTTGAAAAGGTTAACTGCTGACATATTGTACACTTATAGGAAAGGCATTCAGAAAATACTTTATAAAAAAATATGAATCCTGAGCCAAAGAAGTGCACTGGATGGACAGTGCTTATTTTCTTTTATAAACATTGCTGCATTGCAGCTTCCTTTTCTAATTTCCCCAATATTGAAAAGTAATGTGTGATAAAAAGTTGTTCTTCAGAAAACAGGGAAGCAAAAGCTCTGCTACATGTATGCCATGAGTCTGTGCATACTGAACATCAATAAGAGGATTGGATAACTGGTTATCCTACTTTTTTCTTCATTAGGATCTACACAAGTGCCCTTGTCAATAAGCATCCATTATTTCACATACAGTACTTAAAATCGGAAATAGTGTTGTTGCGTGAACAGTTGAGTATTACATGATTAAACACCCATCAATAAAATCTATTCCTCGTTCGCACAGTTACAAATCACCAAGTTTTCCAAAGTCTGCCACATAACACATTCATATATTTATTTATTTCCTTTAAAATCCTATGCCAGAAGAACAAACTCTGTGTTTATAGTGTATTTATTATTTCTGACATCATTCAGTCTAGTAAACACTATGGCCTCTCAGTCTATGAAAATTATCGCACCGGGGTTAAAACGTTCCCCGGTGCGTTCTAACGGGGGCAAGCATGGAGCGTGATGGGAACGCGATGGGGCCCAGAACGCTATTTTACCGCACAGCGAAACGCCGCCATCGCCACCGGGTGTTCCCATCGCGTTCCCATTGAGCTCCAGGGGATGCCATTTCTGGGAACTGTTTCAAAGCGTCCCCAGAAATGGCATCCCCTGGAACTCAATGGGAACGTGATGAGAACGCCCAGCGGCGACGGTGGCGTTCCGCTGTGTGGTAAAATAGCGTTCTGGGCCCCATCACGTTCCCGTCATGCTCCGTGCTCGCCACCGATAGAACGCACTGGGGAACGTTTTAACCCCAGTGCGATAATCTTATGTTTCAAGTTGCAAGTTTCTGTAAAACACATCACTAAGAAGTAAAGGAAATAATGTGCAGTAATAGTTGTAAATCATTTTATTTAAAATTCTAACATGCTCTGAAACAAACTAAAAAGAAAGTGGTGTACCATATCCTTCATGTTTTATCTATAAAGCTAATGCAACAGTAATAGTAACTGCCAAGTGTCTTGGTCTATATAGCTACCCAAATGGGAGCTGACTGTCCTAGAAATTCAAAATTCATGAAGACTGCAGAATCAGGCACTACATCTTTACAATTAAAAAAAATCCTTGCACTTCAGAATCCAATGACCAAATGCATTTATAGAAGGGGATCCAATTATTTACAGGAACATAGTACTCTTCTCCACAAAGACATGTGAACTGCACACAATAAATCATCTTCTTGGGGTGGGGGGACTGTGTTAAATCAAAACTACAAAGTCCCTGGGAGCTTTAGATTGATGGCGATCTAAAAGGGGCTTTGTAGGTTCTTTTCAAACATCTGCTTCTGGATATTGATTGGCTAAGCATGCTGACCTCTTCTATTCTCTCTCACCTCTTTCTCTCTCCAGAGCATCAAGGAATAAGTAAGAGTGGGGAGATGGTATTGGATACAGTTTTTATATACATTTGAAAGTCGCTTCCCAAAAAAAACGACCAAGTAATAATTGAGTACTCCAGCGACAGACATAAGAAACAGGAAACATATAAGGCGTTTTCCCAACATGTAACCAGGAATGCTAAAGAAGAGAAAGGAAAAGGCAACACATAAGAATATATTGATTCACTGGAGAAAAAGCAAGACTTCAGTTTCTCTGTCACTAAGGTCAAGCTCAGCCTAAATAGTGCTCAGATGTTCAGATTAATGGGGTCAAATTCTGCACACTCTATATCTCTTCAGGCCAATTAATTTCATGTGAGCCATGCATGTGTAAACCAATGGTGAAAAACTGGTTCACGGTGCAAAATGTGTGAATCTTAATAATAAAGAGTGCTCTATTTAAGAGACATATAAATCTTGTACAGTACTGGCTATTAAATCAGTTAGTCACTGATTATATGTGAAACCAAATTCACTAGCTTTACATTTTCAATACACAAACCTGGTATGTATATGGGGAAGCTAAGCAGCATATGTTGATAAAGACATAGTCAGGTGTGTCATTAGGGAGTGTGGACTACTGTACACCGGGTGACATCCTAAGCGGGGTTATACCACCAATCCCCAAATGTCTGCCTTTGGGCAGAAATGAGATGTGGTATTCACTTGTGTCACTTTAAAATCCTGGAACTCAGCAGAAGAGAAGGTGTGCGTGAGATGAAACCCAAAGAAAGAGAGACCTCTGTTTTTTTTAATTTACTTTGTCCAATTTTCTTTAAAAACATCACATCTTACCAAATTTTTGCTTTAATCGTATGAAACTATGTAAATGTAAATACATTTAGGCCATGCCTATGATATTGTAATTTAATGGTACAAGTTTAATTTTGCTAATTGTTTATGTCACAACTATTGCCATCGCATTTTGTGATAGACAAGAATTATGATTTACGAATAACATTAGTAAGAATTCTGTATGGTGTGGTATGAGAGGAGGTCAATGAGTGACACCATGAGTTACCACACCAGGTGACGCCAACCCTAGTGGTGCCACTGGATGCCAATGTGAAGTTTCCCCATAACGGAAGAGTAGAAGATTGAGGGTATGGGAAATATTTGCTGTTGTTGCCCGAGAATCAGAGAGTACAGCTGTGGTTGTTGTTGTTGTGTGTCTTTAATATTTCTGACTTATAGTGACTTCTGACTTTACAGAAAAATCACAGGGTTTTCGTGGCAAGAATTCTCTAGTATTGCCATTGCCTTCCTCTGAAGCTGAGTGTGACATGCCCTAAGTCACCTGGGGGTTTCAAACCCACGTCTTCCAGACTTCTTGCCCAAGACTCAAAGCACTACATCACACTGGCTCCACAATTCACTATATATATCTATTCAGAAATGAGTCTCATTGACTTAGATAAATAGGGGTTCATCTCGATAAAAGGTACAGGATACCTGCCCCATTGAGGCCTGAGAGAGTCTGGTGTATCATACTGTTCAAGGCACTTGATGTGAGAGTCACAGCTTGGAAAAATTTGATATAGGTTTCCCCCTTTCTGATTGCAAGGAACAGGTGACAAAATCGGTTGTGAGATTCTGTTCAATGGCAATTAATTCCTGCAATTTTTTTTAAAAACAGATGCAAAAATTCACTGACAGAATTTAGATTAATATCTAAGTTTGGTTTTTATAATCAAACCCTACAGCATAGCTAATTTGATTTTACTTGTTGACTGGATAATACATTGTCTGTATTATATTTGGTCTGTTCCCTGGCTTCACATGAAGTAGTTTTAGTTTTTCATAGAATAATAGAGTTGGAAGAGACAATTGAGATACAATCATTAACATCCCATCTATTTTATATAGGAAATGTTTTATACCCTTGTTAAACTGATCATCCTTCCTAGGATGACAGTGGTGTAGGAGATGGTTATTAAAGGATTATGGTTATAAACAAATATGTTAAAGTTATATTTTAAATATGTAGTCAACCTTCCCACCTTAATTACATAATGGAACATTTAGGATCTAGTTGTCTAAGCAATGAACATATATGTATTTTGATGGAATATAATACATTAGGATGCCATCCATTATTTGTATTATTGGGATCAGTGTCTTGAACTATCTGTGATTGCTCATTTTTGCTGTTTCTAGGAGCTGGCCAAGTGCCGTAAATAAAAGTCATTCAGCTCGGAAAAATTACATTTTTGGTCTCAGCCAGAAAACTATCGCCCCCAACAACCATGCTGGTTGAGGGAACCTGTAGTAAAAATATGAACTTCTCCAATGTCTGGTTGAAATTTAATGTTTATTGTTCAAAACTCACAGAAACTGGGTAACATGGCAGTGGCAATGACAACTCAGGCAGTCAAGCTTTGAAAAATGCAATCCCAGTGGAATCAGGAGGAAAATCTACTTTGGGGGGATGGGCTGGCCAATTGGGGGGTGCATCTACACTGTAGAAATAATGCAGTTCAACACAATGTTAAGTGCTGTAGCACCATTCTATGAAATCCTGGGATATGTAGTTTTACAAGGTCTTTAGCCTTCTCTGCCAAAGAGTGCCGGTGCCTCACAAAACTACAAATCATAAGATTCTGTGGGATGGTTCCATGGCAGTTAGTAATATCAAACTGCATAATTTCTACAGTGTAGATGCACTCCTATGTGGCTTGCATTCTTAGAAACTAGAATCCTTAAGATCCAGCTATGGGTGTTAGCTAGATAAAAGGAAAAAACTGTTAGATATCTGAGAGCTACTTCCACTTTTGGTGTTTCCTTCCCAGACCAACAGGATTTGGGTTATCCTGTTCACCTCCCCAAAGCTTGGAAATGGTGGCTGGAATTATATTGGTTAGCCCAACTAGAGTAGATCCATTCAATGAGCTGCTGGATAGTAAGTCAACCCATAGGTAAATCCCACTGATTCAATGGGTCTGCTTTAGGTAGGACTAGCAACAGAATTTAGGCTGGTCCTTGTAAATGCCAGGTCAGTTATAATAAGACTGCAACCTTATATGGTTTTTGTTTGTAAGCCTGAAACACAGTTTAGAAATATTTCAATAATTCAGTAACCCAAATATATACTGAAAAATAAAGAGTGCATATTCAGAATTTCTTAATAGGTAAGATATACCTAAAATGTACTTGCTGAAAAACAAAAGGGCCAGGTATGTAGAGAGTCAGCCTGGTGTAGTGGTTTGACCGTTGGACTATGATGAGAGACCAGGGTTTGAATTCCTGCTCAGCCATTGAAACCCACTATGTCACCTTGGGCAAGTCACACTCTCTCAGCCTCACAGGATGGCAATGGCAACCCCCTCCCCCGCCCCGAAGAAATGTGCCAAGAAAATCCCATGATAGGGTCACCTTAGGGATGCCATATGTCGGAAACGACTTGAAGGCACACAACAACAGGGACTATGGTACAAGGGGAGAAGAGACTGCTGGGCAAAAATGTGGCCTTCTAGATGTTGTGAGACTGCAACTCCCACCAGCCCTTGGCAGCATAACCAGTGGTGAGGAAGGCTGGTGACTGTAGTCCAGTCCCATGTGGAAAGCCACATTTTGTCCACCTCTTTTTTAAGACTTAAAAAATAAGCATTTGTTTTAGCCATTGTCTCAAAGAAAGTACCCTACACAAGGCCTGCAAACTCCACAAGAATTTGACATTCCAAAATAGCATTTTCTGCATATTGTTTTATTTTGATGGTTCTCCAGGTGAGAACGAAGGAAAATATCAAAATTAACCCAGCTAATGGAATGGAAAAGATGCCTGTTACGTTTAGTGAAGGGGGACATGCATGTGAATGCCCATCTGACAACTCTGGAGGAGATAAAAACTAGACAGTTACCTCTGGCTTCTCTCCCCCATGTAGCCAACAAAGTACTTCTGCCTCACATACAAGTACATCAGTCCAGCAAATGCTGCAGGAGCTGAAGAGAAGAAAAAGGGGGAAAAACATTTTGGACACTGTTAGTTATCTAAGTCAGATGCAAATCTGTTTGGGTTGTAGACAAAAGAGTGCTATCTTGATGAAACACGAATATTATTTATCTGCTCATTTAACTCAGTTTATGCCCTACTTTTCTCTTGGTATGGGACGCAAAGTGATCTACAATTGTTTTAAACACAAATAAAATCTTATGTTTAAAAAGTTTTTAAAAACAATTAAGTAACTCATGATTAAAAAAACAGTTTAAAGCCATGGCAGTTAAAGTAGTGCCAAACTCACATTTAGAACATAATAAAAATGATAGAAGCACAACACACATTGCCCAACAGCTTTCTGCCACATGACTTAAGAGTCAAAGGCCTGCCAAAATAAATTTTTTAAAAGTCTTTGCTTGCGGGCAGAAAGAGAAGAGGCTGGGGCAACTGAGTCTCCTGCGGAAGGGAGTTTTACAGTCTGGTTTTCTCTCATGTCTTTGTCAAATGTGTGTATGATGCTGGTGGGATTGAGAAAAAGCCCTACCCTGAAGACCTTGAAACTCACCCAGGCACTATCTGCATCTACACTGCAGAATTAATGCAGTTTTACACTGCTTTAACTGCTATGGCTCAATGCAATGGAATTCTGGGATCTATCATTTTGTGAGCTATTTATCTTTCTCTGCCAGACAGCTCTGGTGCCACAACAAACTACAAATCCCGTGATTCCATAGGATGGAGCCATGGCAGTTAAAGCAGTGTCAAACTGCATTAATTTTATGTTGAGGCAGCAGCTTTTATAAAGGAAGATATGGTCTTTTAGATAGTCTCATCCCAAGCTGTGTATTAAAAGAATTTTGAGAGGCGCTACAAAACTAAATTTCCCAAGGTTCACAGATTATGATACAGGTTTACAGGGACTAAAATTACAGAATACAGTTTTATAGAGCTAAACGTGTACTTGTATGTCTTCCCTAATTTGCAAAGAGCCTAAAGGTTTTAAGGTCAGGCAGTTTTTCCTTCTTGTAAATGTCTGTGCTTGAGTCAAGCCTGGATTTAATGGTAAATCAAGACCCAGTTCAAAAGCAGTTGGTGATGACTGAAACTTGAAACACAAACTGCAGCCTGAGTGATGGTTTCAACCATCAGGCTTTGGATGTGAAGCGATTCCCTGTATGATCTTAACAATGTTAACCATGGATTTTAAAAAGTTCTATATCCAAAGCATAGATCCCACAGCCAGGATTCTGGATTTTCTTTAAAACAGAGATGGGCAAAAGGTAGAGTGGGATTAAACAGTAGATCTTTGGGTGATTTCCTAGAGACTGGCAAGGATTTCTGCAGCTGGCTCTCAACAACAGCCATAATAAAATGACTTGGAGAGCATGGCTTTTTTGCAATAAGGACTGTGAAGTCAGTTCATTTCTGGTACTGGAAAAACGTGTTACGTTCTTAAATTTACAGGTAGTTTTTTGCATCTGGCTCTGATTGGGAGATGCTGGGGTTCTAGTAAAATACTAAGTAGATCTTGAAGTGTTCTCATCCCTGCTTTAAAGGGGACCTTTAAAATAGTGTTTAAGTAGGAACAGAATATATTCAGGCACTGAGACACCATTACCCATACTTAACTATTAACCAAAATGATTACTTTTCTTTTGGAGGTTGATTGCCTTTTTATAAAGCTTTTCATCAGCCTAGAGCCTTTCATTTTAAACCATTTAGGCCTGCCAAAATTCTCCCTTTCCAGGGCTCCTGCGTGAATATATGATTGTAAGTAAAAACTGAGCAAATAAAATATGCTCCAAGTTGTGGGTCAAGGATACGCAAAGTTGACCCTCCAGTTATTACTGAATGGTAATTTCCATCAACCTCAGCCATCATAGCCAAAAGTGGGAAATGCTGGAAGTTATGGTATTAGGAGGGCTGTATTTCACCCACCCCTAATTTAGATGCGCCAGTGGGAAAACTTTCACCACTGGCTGAAGGTTTGATTGTCACTTAACTATTAAGGGTGCAGGAGCAATGCCAGGGACAATGCCAGACTTGGCAATCTAAATATCCATTCCATACTCACTCTGTGGTGCAACCCCAGGACCCTCCAGATGTATTGGAGCCAACTGCAACTCCCATTCTCCCATGCCATCATGCTAGTTTGCCATGAACCTCAACAAGATTAACACAAGGATTACAGGAACAGATCTGGAGTGTGAGCACATTACCTTGGCTGCACAGCAAGCCAGCACACCAGAGTAAGGCAAGAAATGTAGGATATGCATCTTTGCAGTTTTGGCTAGGGGAAAAAAATGGAATAGCATCATATTGAAATGAAGAAAATATGTACACACAACTTAAAATACCAAAATGATAGGCATGTTGCATATGAATAAGTGGGCAGCTTAATGCAGAAGTAAGAATGACAAGGATCTCAAAGGCGTGCTGGACATAAAAACCAATCCCTTCCTATATTCCATTACAAGTGTTAATCCCCTTATCTACATTTTTTCAGCATATGTATTAATTATGCCGGGGTTAATCTGAAATTATGTCTCCAGGTCCAGTTCTGGAATATATGCTCAGTTCAGGAATTAGTGCATTTACCTGGCTTGGTTAAGAATGAAATGCTTCTTCAAGCCAGCTAGTACTTTTTCAAAACACAATGATGTAACATGAAACCATGCCTATAGCATTAAGGAAGAGGAATGGCCAGCAAGCCTTGGATGTAAAAGAAACAAACAGATAAATAATAGATACTTCCCCTTCATTCTCCAAAGCAGTTACGTGATGGAGTTTGAAAATGTTTGTTTCTGATTCAGATTCACTGCCATTTGTGGTGCCTGGGTTTCGAAGTGCCAACTTGATGATCTTGCAGTCGTCAGAGTCGGCGTCTTAAACACTGAGCCACCGTGTCTTACAGTGGAGTTTTATGCAAGTTAACTCAGAAGTAATACCTTATGGCCGCTATCCTGTCAGTGATATATGAGCGCATACCTATGCTTTACATGCACACATGTCTCTTTTTGGATGGAGCGTGAGGTGCTATTCTGTAGCCTTTTTATGCAATGTCCAAAGCTCAGTCCATCACTGTTGCTTACTGGTGTGGAGGGAAGAGATCAGTGAGGCATTTCAACTGGTATATCTTTCAGGGGGAGCGAATGGAGGGTGTGCTTCATCTGTGAGTTTCTTCCCCCTTCCTTTGTCTTCTAAGCCAAGACACTGCTTCAGTGAATAGCATCCTCACTCTCTCCCCTTTCTACTACTAAGCAGCAGCAGCAGTAGCAGTGACCTCTCCTGAAGTCTGACGGTTGAAGAGGAAATTTTAGACAGGGTACCAGGGGCTCGAGGATAGCCCCTTACTCCCCTTTTGCCCCCCCCAAAACATGAGGGGCAGATAGACATGGAACTGTTCAAGGGGGATACTAAGCTCTGCTTACTTGATCTAGCATCTCAGCCATTGTGTTCAATTAAACATTACTCCTAGGTAACTGTCTTCAAGATGGTAGCCTGCAGAACAAGAGGTCTCTTGATGTACAGCAGTTCATGTATGTTGTTGTTGTGGTGCTCAGGGACAACTGCTCCTCAAAAAAGGAGCTTAGGTGTGGTGTCCCTCAAGGCGCCATTCTGTCCCCGATGCTCCCCCGCTGGGAGAAATCATTTGTAGACATGGGGCTGGGTGTTATCAGTACCCTGATGACACCCAAATATATTTCTCCATGTCTCGGTTGTCAGCGATGATGACAGATGGCATTTCTCCCCTCAATCAATGTCTTGAAGCAGTAACGGGTTGGATGAGGGAAAACAAACTCAAGCTGAATTCAGACAAAACGGAGGTGCTTACAGTAAGGGTCCCTAAACCAGGTATTGGGATGCAACCTCCAGTCCTAGAGGGGTTCACGGTCCCCTTGAAATACTGTGTTCGCAGTCTGGGGGTACTTCTTGATCTGTCGCTTCAGATGACAGATCAGGTGAATGCGACGGCCAAAAGTGTGTGTTATCAGCTTCGGCTGATATGCCAGCTGCACCCTTTCGGGAGACCTCGAAACTGTAGTACATGCTCTGGTAACTTCAACACTCGATTTTTGCGCTCTGTATGGGGCTATCCTTGTACCTACGGTAGTCCAGAAACTTTAATTGGTACAGAATATGGCAGCCAGGTTGGTTACTGGAGCATCTAGGAGTGACCATATAACACCTATTCTAAAATCACTCCACTGGCTTCCTATTGGTTTCTGGTCGCAGTACAAGGTGCTGGTTATTACCTTTAAAGCCCCACATGGCTTGGGCCCAACTTATTTAAGGGATCACACCGTGCACTCAGGTCCTCTTGGTCGAACTTATTGCAGCCTTTTAAGACCAGGCTAACTTCAACCTCCCAGAGGACTTTTTCCGCAACCACTCCCAGTCTGCCAGACGAGATCCGTCAAATCACCAACTTAAACAGTTTCAAGAAAGCTGTCAAGATGGATCTTTTCTGGCGGGCCTTTCCAGAATAAAGTACTTGGCCACTGTCTTCTCCATATGTGTTTGGCTCTGCCTACTGTTTTAGCTAATTGTTTTAAATATCTATGTTTTAATGTTTGTAGGTATTTTAATTCTAATTGTTTAATTCCATTTTAAGGGGGCGGGGAATATTGGGTATGTACTGTTTTCGTTTTAACTTGTACGCCACTTTGATTGTCCAGACAAAAAGCGGGATATAAATAAAAAGTTTGTTGTTGTTGTTGTTGTTGTGTGCCTTCAAGTAATTTCTGACTAATGGCGACCCTAAGGGGGACCTATCACACGTTTTTTTTTGGCACGCTTATTCTGAGGGGTTTGCATTTCCATCCTCTGAAGCTGTGAGTGTGTGATTTGCCCAAGGTCACCCAATGGGTTTCCATGGCCAAGTCAGAATTCGAACCCTGGTCTCTGCATGTCCTAGTCCAATGCTCAGACCATTTCACCATGCTGGTCCATACAAGTCTTATTTGGTGTAGCCCCGTTCCTCTTTACTAGAGAGTTTATCACACACGCCCCATTTTCACCATGATAGTAAGGGTAACCGAATACGTTCCGGTTTGGAAGCATTCCCTCTCACATGTTTTCACAATAGTGTGACTGGGGCTTCACATGCTCTTTCACACTCCTTCCTAATCCTGCCCTGTGACCTACCTAGTGTGCCTTTCAGCGTTTTTCCCCATTTATTTTGGATTTGCTGTTTTAAAATGCAATTCCAGAGGTATGCTAATATGAGTTTTTTAAAAGTAAAAATCAATTAAATTTAAATTTAAAAGTGGGGGGAGCCTGCCTAGGAATAGCGAGTGGGATGGGGGACAAGGGAAACAGGAGGAGACACTGACTGCCCAATATCTTAACTACCGTGCAAATAACATTTCATACCTGAGGACTAATGTGACAGTAGCACGTTTGGGGGTTTATTGACAGGTTTTCCCATCAGTGACAAGATGTGCTCTGACCACACTTGTACACCAAGGCAATGATGAGATGGAGATGGCGTCGTTCGATAAGTATTGCCAAAGGTGCTATTTTAAAACTTTAATGTGATTTAAAAGCTGCATGTGATAAAGTCCTAGAAAATGCAGGAATACTTACTTGGCATTAAAGACACGCTCAAAGGCAGATGGAACTGCTCGCTGAACAATTTTGCTCTTGCTTTCTTCTTCAACTTTGTGTGCAAAGAAGGCTATTAAAGAAAAATTGTACATTTTAAATATTGATATCCCACTTTTCCTTTCAGTGGAAAATCCATAGTTATTAATACATAATCAGAAGAATGGCACATGAAATAGCAACACAAATCTTTCCGTAAGATGACTAAATTTCAATTAATGTATTGGAACAGCTGAATAATAAATGATAATCTTTCAGTAACATAATCATAATAGTTAACTGCCCTAGACGCTGTCAGTTATAACTGTAATTGATTTAGAAATATTTCATTTCAATAAACAGCAAAACTAATTGAATCAGAAGAGGAGTGGATAAAATGTGATAAACTACAATCACTCTTATATATCAAAGGCAGCAGTATAATAACATTATTATTATTATTATTATTATTATTATTACACTTATATTAATGGCCTTTGACATATGCTTGCCCACCCAAATAATCCATGCTGAGATTCCATTTCAGAGTTTGAAACATTTCCCTTTTTTAACTCCAGCTCACAGAATTCTCCATTGGCTGGGGGATTCTGGAAGCTGCAACCCAGTCCAAAAATTAATGAGTAAACTGGCTTGAAAAATAATGACATTTAATAAAAATAATATTAATAATTATGGTCTATAAGAAAACAATTTGTTTACATTATGGCACAGCAAAATAATAGATAAACAGCTGAAGAAGTAGACTGAAGTCTACGAAAGCTCATGCTGCCAACTTCTTTCTTTCAGTTAGTCTCAAAGGTGCTACAAGATCTTTCCACATATTGATTCTACAGACTAACACTGCTATATTTGAACTCTGGACATTGATATGTTATTCATAAACTCCCTAACATTTAAAAATCATTTTTGTACTGTAACCATAGTAGTCGTATGATCAAACAAAACAGAAGTAGTTTTTAACAGCACCAGGAAGAGAAACCCAAAGGGATTGCAGGAAAAACTTAAATGGTGCAAAAGCTTTTTATTAATAAGAAAGCCCAAATACAGAAGTGCCTGCTTCCTTCCTTCCTTCCTTGGCCTCACTGCTTTGTGGTTTTCTGTCATTTTTAGTTAGGATGTATGGGACTTCTCCTAGACGAGACATGAGGAAAAAATCCATCTTTTGCTCCAGAATACTATATCTATATACATTATGTACACATTATTGCAATAAGCTCACAGTATCTTTAAAATTTTTGTACTCAGTACTTCTTCTAGAGTTTGGCTGCTCAACCACAGGTATGTAGTGTCTAGATCAAGGGAAGTAATAGTACCACTCTATTCTACTTTCCTGGAATACTGTGTCCAGTTCTGGGCACCACAATTCAAAAAGGATGTTGAGAAACTGGAGTGTGTCCAAAGGATGGCAACTAAAATAGTGAAGGGTCAGAGACTTAGAGAGCTGGGTATGTTTAGCCTGGAGAAGAGAAGGGTAAGAGGTGATATGGGATGGTGCAGGGCATGACGATTACACCAGATGATACCCCAGAAGAGGAATGACACCTGGTGGGGCCCTCCTGCTGTGGCCAAGGGGCAAGCACACCTCTCATGTCTTCCTTGCCGGCCTGTCTCTCTCCCTGGGGACCAACCAAGGAAGTGGCAAGGGCAGCCGGTGAGCAAGGCAGCAGGAGGGGAGTTCGGGGTAGGTGGCTGCCCTCCCCGTAGTAGACGTCTTTGCACTGGGTGTCACTAAGCCTCGTGATGCCACTGAATTGGGCTGACTAGAAATTAAAGTCTTTAAGACAAACGGAAGCATCCTTCATTCCTCCTTTCTCCTATGGTGCTCATTCTCTTTCTCAGTTCATCTCATTCACCAAGTCTATCACAGCAAGAGGCCAGGGAATGTGAAGGGACACAGCTCTGCAATCAAGTGTATGCTTTTCATGCAAAAAGGCTTGCCTACGTTTAGTACCTGGCATCTCTAGATAGAGCTGGGGAAAACCCTACCTGAAACCAGGTGACTCGTTGGCAACCAGTTTAGACAATTAAAGTCATACATATTTGAATCAGTCTAAGATAGCTTTCTATGATAACATTGTGCTGGTACTGATGCTAAATGCGCCATTGGAAGGCATTTGCTTTCTCAAAAGCTGGTGCAGGTACTGTCTGAATGCCTCAGAAGGCATTGTGGTAAAATCACTTCTTTGAGAACCTAAGTATTTAACAGCTAGGTCAGTTTATATAGATCATTCAATTAAACTCCCTCTGTTCTACTTAATAAAGCAAACATTTCTGCAACCTGTCACATGCCTGCTTCTCTCGCTATAATTCTCTTACAATTAATAGAAGTAGTTTTCAAAGAGCTGTCTCAGTATGTTTCAGCATAAAATGGAAAAGGGCTACAAGTTCAACCACTTCTCCTAGCCCCTTTTTCATTTTATATTAATTTAAGGTTAACATCATTTGTCCAGAGTGAATTGTTTGGAGCCTGACACCACAAGCACTGAATTCAACACAGACAAACCAAGTCAGAGGGTAAGAATTGGTAGAGAAACTCTGAAATGAGATGTCATGCACAAACACAGAACTAAAAAAACAGATGCATGAACGCAGGGTCCTTTGAGTTCCCCTTACCAATACATAATGCAAAAGCACCTCCCTCTTGCTGTAACCTCCACTCTTACCATTTTGGACGACACTTAAAAGTGTGACAATGACCAGAAGTACGATATGCTCCACAACTTCTTGATCCATTTTGTCAGAGTGACTGTGAAGATGTTCTGCTAAGTCTTCTCTAGCAACTGAGCCAGACAAACCACAGATGAAGGAAGTGGTAGATCCTCTTTAGATTGCACCATGGAACATATCTGATGGCTTCACAGCTAAACTGAAGCACTACAGAAATACAGTATATTCAGATATGTTATAACATACGTATCTTTCTTGGAGATGGCGATAGCTTTTTAAAATATATACTTGTATACTGTGCGTTTTGGTTGGTCTCATAAAGGTATCACAGTTTGGTGGATTTTTATTGTTACTGCATCTGGCTTGTGGTCATCCTCTCTTTCTACTGCTTTCCACGATTCCTAGTATCATTGTCTTTTATAATGATTCATTTTTCCTTATGATTTGACCAAAGTATGACATCCTCAATTTAGTCATGCTGCCTTCTAGAGAGAGTTGAGGTTTGATCTGTTCTAGGGCCCATTTATTTGTCTTCTTGGCTGTCCAAGGTGTCCTCAGTACTTTTGTCCAGCACCACAAGCTGATTTTCTTCCTACTGGCTTTTTTCTCCTTTTTACTGTCTAGCTCTCACATCTGTACCTGGTGTTGCGGAATACAGTGCCTTGGACTATCTGCACTTTACCGTTTAGAGCTAGGTCTTTGCACTTTGACTATTTCAATTTTCTTATTATCTAAGATGAATTCTTGTAGATCTCCCATTTTCATTTTTTAAAATGTTTAACATTAATCCAATCTTGGCACTTTCCTTCTTGACCTTCTTCAGTAATTGTTCCAAGTCTTTATTTCTGCTATTAGTCTTGTGTCATCTGCATATTTTAGATTGTTAATGTTCTTTTCTCAGTTTTCAGTTCTTCTGTCTCCGAATCTAAGCCTGCTCTGCATACTATATTTTCTGCATATATGTTGCATGTAGGTTCTGTATATGTTTAGAGGCAGCTGATTAACTTAGGGGACCCAGGATAGGCCCAATAGAATATTTTGTTTTGTTCTCTGGCAGAAGGAAAACAGCCAGAGAGTTCAAGTCAAACTGGCAAGAGCTGCCAGTGCTGACCTCCAGCCTCAGCTGCCTGAGGCCGTCACTTCACTCTGCCCAGCATTAGGGCTGATTCTGGGGGAATGCATAGGTGCAGCTGACATCTGAGCTAGCAGCGTAATCTTGTGCATTCTTTCCTAGTGTTTCTTAGTGCTGCCAATCAAAATAAATTCTACAACCATGCAATATTTTCTCTTCATTTGTGTGTGTAATTAAAAAAATATTAAAGAAGTGGTTGAAAAAAAATGGGAGGGTTCCAAGTGGAAGACAATGACATTTAGGACCTCTTTCATATTACCAAACAAAATTCTGTGATAGAGGCAGGGTGCTTGCATGAGTTAAGCCTTACCTGTGAGCATGCCAAAAGCCCAAATCTCACTATGTTCAATACAGCTCAAGTGAACATGAGACTATGGCCTACATTTTAAATTATTTGAGTGTTGTAGAGCTGCTCCATGAGACATTGTCTGCCAATCCATGATGGGTTTCGAGAAAAGAAAGATAAATTGTAGCCACTGAGCAAAAATATGCTGCCAGGCCAAAAATATGCTGCGCACTGCCATCTTACTCCCCCACATCAGATGGTACTGCTAAATAGAGTAAAATGAACTTTTGTTGTGCGGTGTGAAGAACAGGTTACAAAGTATTAACCCAGGATATGTAATAACCTCAGGATCAGAATGGGGCAATCAGCAAGTTACGTAATAAAGGGCTGATGAATGATCCCTACACAAAGTTTGGATCAAACTGGCAAATACTTACCAACCTTTAAGGAATGGCTGAAGTTTTTTTCCTTAGACTATAAAAGAGATGCACAAAGTTGTGAGAGTTTTATCTCACATTTATAGCTGCTAAGAGAGCTATCCCAGGAAATCATTTACAGAGAAGTAGAATGAGCACCCCTTGACATGCTATAGTTGCACCACTGTCTTGCAGTTAGAAAAGAGAAGTTACTTACCCTCACATCTATGTGCAGCTTCAGGGCCATGTAACATATGATGCAATATCAAGGCACACAGGAAACTCATACTGAATGCGAACATTGGCCTGAATGTGCCTCAGTATTTTGCCCATTGACTGGAAGCATTTTTTTGCATTAAAGACCTTCTGTGCAATCTACCTCTGAGCACTGAGATGATGGTTCACATCGCTCAGATGCAGACATACCTGCCAGATGGTGAGGTGAAGTGAAGAGATACCCAAATATTATTTTTATATAATTCTGCAGACAAATATAGCAAGGAAGTTGCTTTTATATCCTAGTATCCTATTATTTACATGAGTACATACACAAATTGGAAGAAGATTCTACAGTGTACATTTTTAAAAACTTCTACCTCACTTTCTACCTCAGCCCAGAATGTGTTCCTATTCATCCTTCCTTTCTGACTATCCAAGGATTGTTTCAAATCCAATAAATTTTATCACTCTGGAGTTACACCAGAGCCAGATTGGATGTTCCACATCCCTTTTGCCAATTCCATGGAAAAACCATCAAAGCCTTTGTTACACCATGTACACCATTAATTAATTAATTAATTAATTAATTAATGTTACACCATTAAGCACCCCTCGAGGGACTGAAATGGAGTGTATATATCTGCCACAGACGTAGCCACCATGCTCACAGATAGGAGCATGGTTTACAGACCCTGTGTGTATAGAGGGTCTTCCTCTGTGTGTGTGTGTCACCCATAGATACTGTCTGAGCCATTCTGTTTTCCGTGGACCTATGTCCAGAACTGGTAATTATCGCCCTCTCTATTTCCCGATTCCTCTTTATAAAACTTTCCGCATCTTTCTTTCTGATATCCTTGTATGGTTTCCAAGGTTGCATTTATTTTGTATGTTCATGTGCACCTTTGCACATTTCTTAATAAACCATTTACTAAAACTGGAGTCCCTCTGCAGTTAATTCTGGCATACACACATGAAAAGATCCCCAAGTTACCCCCCTCCTGCAGACCTACTTTTGAGCTGTAATTTGCCCCCAAATTCAAGGAGACAATGGCATTGCTGGTGGGGACTTCCATGCCCCACTTTGTAGGGTAACACCTCCAGTTTTCTTTACTCACCTAGTCCACTTTTGAGTAATTATACATTCAGAGTTTTTTTGTGGGTTTTTCAGGCTATGTGGCCATGTTCTAGAAAAGTTTATTCCTGACGTTTCGCCATCATCTGTGGCTGGCATCTTCAGAGAATGCTGGCATGGAAGTGATTGGGATCACACACACACACACACACACACACACACACACACACACGGTGTGACTCCCTGGGTCGGGAGGAATGGTTTACATGTTAATCTGTGTATTGTTCTGTTGTTGAATGGCAAGGACTCAGGGTGGGAGGATATGCAAACAGGATTAGTGTCTGCTTAATTAGTGGTCCTTTGTCTGCTGGGAAAAACTCTGATCCTGGGTGGTTTTCATCTGCATTTTGCTGGGCCTTAATTTTGGTGTTTTTCAAGACCAGTAGCCAAATTTTGTTTACTTTAAGGATTTCTTCTTTCCTGTTGAAGTTGTCCAGGTGTTTGTGAAACGTCAGGAACAAACTCTTCCAGAACATGGCCACATAGCCCAAAACCCCCACAAAAAACTATGGATGCTGGCCATAAAACCCTTCGACTTCACAATTATACATGCCTTCTTCACTTGTTATTGAAGACATGAAAACTCTTTTCCTAAAAACTGCTCAATAGATCTTATGAACCTCTAAGATAGTTGAGCCCAACCTGATACTTTCTGTATACGTTGGACCACAAGCTCCATAATTTCCGACCAGCATAGTCAACATATCTGGGACGTCTTAACTGACATGGCTTCATCCTATGGAATCCTATTTGGTGAGGAATTAGAGCGCTTGCCCTGTAAATTTGAAATTATCCTCCCTAAACTGCAAATCCCAGGCTTCTAAGGGAATCTTGGTAGTTACAGTGGGATCATAGCATTAAAACTGTGTGGTGCAAAGGGTCTCTAGACTGTTCAAAGGCTTCCTGACCATTCATAGACTACTTGGAGAGGTGACTGTGGAGTCTTTTCAGGCACCCATAGATGAATACATAGCCACCTCTAGAAAGTTGTAGCTGGGAAAGGCTCCTTTCCAAAATCCCAGTGTATATGCAAAGGTAGAGGTAGACCAAACTCCAATATATGGAGTTTATCACACGAAGGAGATCAGCAGTTTATCCTGTGAATATTCCAGAAAAATCACATAATTACGCAGAATGATTGCACATGACGTCGCACAAAAGCCACTATTAAAGTGGTTGCAAAGAAGCATTAATGTTCATCTTTTTACTTTCGAGATTTCAGCGACAATGCATTTTTGATATCACTTTATTTGCACAATTGCATCTGATAATCATTCACATAATTACTTGCCATTTACGCTATATTTGTGGGATGCTTTAAATGCGATTTAATGTCTCTTTTATGCCTAAATTAGCCCCAGTGTGATAAACTCCTATGTTCCATGTCCTTATGTACTCAGATCTCTGGGCAAATAACATCCCTTTCACAGCTACAAAAAGGTAATACAAATGCATCATGCCAACCAGTCCAAAGGAAAGTACAGCACGGCTGTATATTTTTATTATTGCATTTTAATTCAGACCCAGATTTTCACTTGCTTTCATGATTTTTCCTCCCCCGTTTAACATTTTCTCCTCCTGAATGGTTACTGCGTACCCAAAGGAAGTGGTTTCCTTTTTTTTTTAATGGTCTGTTAGCATCAGCATAAAAAAAGGGAACTATATACAGTTCTTAGGACAAAATATGACAGCCGTCTTTCCATATCCACAGAGTCTGTGTCCATGGATTCATCCAGCCTCAGTTCAAAAATATTCACACACAAAATAAAACAAAATCAAACCCCAAAAGCAAACCCTTGTTTTGCCATCCTATTGCCATTTTGCCATGCCGTTGTCTGTAATGTCCTGGAACCAAACTCCAGGAGATACCAAGAGTCTATTGTATTTTATATCTTACTATGATAAAACATATTCAGATAGCAAAAATATAGTGATTTATGTATATGTGTGTGTGTGTGTGTGTGTGTATTCCTGTGTGACTCTTAAGATCTTTGCCTTATGAAGAAGCCGGTGGAGCTTTGAAAGTTTGCATCATGCATTTTGTCCATTTTGTTTGGTCACATAAAGGTATCATTTTTGGGGATTCTGGGTGTTATTGTACCTCATTTTTTATGTTGTGAGCCTTTTCTGTCAGAGCTCTGGTGCCACAATAAACTACATTTCCCAGGATTCCCTAGCACTGAGCCAGAGCAGTTAAAGCAGTCTCAAACTGGGTTATTTCTGCAGTGCAGATGCAGCCTTAGTCTGAAAGATCCCTTTGAGTGTCCTACATTTTTGCAATGCCTTGAGCCCTCCTTTGTGGCGATGGCACCCATTCACCCTGATCTTAAGCTCCTGGTGGCATCCATATGGTACCAGCATCCTCAAGGGTTAAAGCACTTTGCAGTGCTTTGTGCCTTCCTCTTTTGCACAGCATTGCAGAAGCACAGGAGGAGGAGGAGGAGAGGTTTCAATGCAAGGCCATTAGGGCTCTGCTGGCAAGCAGCCCTGCACAGCGGAGTCTCTGTGGCGCAATCGGTTAGCGCGTTCGGCTGTTAACCGAAAGGTTGGTGGTTCGAGCCCACCCAGGGACGGCCCTTTTAGTCAGCAGGGAGCTGGCTCTTTAAACAACTCCTTTGTCATTCATTCTTCCCTGGATCCATCTCCTCAGTTCACTCCAGCTTCTTCCTTTTTACCAATCTATGCAAGTCTGGGATTGTTTCATGCAACCATAGCAGTCCAAGCCCATTCTGCCATGCAGGAACTCTCAGTCAAAGCACTCCATACAGATGGCCATCAGCCTCTGTTCAAAGACCTCCAAAGACCAAGGTCACCCAGTGGGTTGCTAAGCTCCAAGACACACTGCAGAAATAACCCAGTCTGAGACCGCTTTGACTGCCCTGGCTCAATGCTAGGGAATCCTGGGAACTGTAGTTTTGCTAGACATTTAGCCTTCACTGTCTGGTGCCACAACAAACTGCAATTCCCAGGATCCCCCAGCACTCAGGCAAGGCAGTTAAAGCAATCTCAAAGTGGATTGCTATTTTTGCAGTGTGTTTTGGACTTAGATGGTTGAGTCAGGATTTGAACCCTGGACCCCAGAGTGGGATTTAATATCCAAGGATGAATATACACTGGCAAGTTTAGGAGCTGGTCCTGGTATTATTATTTGCTTGTTAGGATGCACTTGCCTTAGTAGCATGCAAAAAAAGAGCATACATTCATATGCAGCCATTGGATGTAATGCTCTTTTCTAGAAGCAAAAATGAAAGGCATGGTTACTATACATCTATATATCAATTCCATCTATAATAGGAGAGCTGTGTTTGAGAAGCTCCTCAGCCCAAGTTTCCGTAGTGTAGTGGTTATCACGTTCGCCTAACACGCGAAAGGTCCCCGGTTCGAAACCGGGCGGAAACAGGGACCATTAATATTTTAATATAAATGGATGTTAAGTGTTTCTTATTTTTCTCTTTAAACATTTTTACATTTGCAGATTGAGGGGGAAATGCCTATGGGAAAGGTTTTAAATCATTTATGTAATCCTATTAAATGATTTCAGAGGCCCCCAAACTTTGGTCCTGCTGCAGGTCTTTTGGACTCCAGCTCCCAGAGTTCCTGAACGTTGGCCAAGAGGGCTAGGGCTTCTGGGAGCTGAAGTCCAAAGACCTGGAGGACCAAAGTTTGGAAATGGTGAATTTTAGTTGTGGGTTGTTTTAATATGGGAACAGTGGTCCCTCCACATTTGTGGGTTTAGGGGTGAAGGACTTTATGTGAATGTGGGAAAACCACAAATAAAAACAATGCTATTCTTTTTACATGAGAGGACACTTTATCAGCGATACCTTTATTGGCCAAGCAAAATGCACAATATAGTTGTTGCAAGCTTTCGAAGCTCCATGGGCTTCTTCATCAGGCAAGATGTTGCAAACCAAACAGGAGAGAATAAAAACAATTGGAGAAGTCAGTTAGATCCTTAGTAAAGATGTTATGTTGGGGAGGATCTCTCTTGCAGGCAGGCAGGCTCTTCCTCCTCCTGGCCAAGCGGCAACAGGGAGATTTTCAAAGTCCAGGAAAGTCCATGGCAACATATTTACTAGGGACTGAAACAACATGCATGCATCTGACCAACATCTCCAATTGTTTTTATTCTCTCCTGTTTGGTTAATTGTAACATCTTGCCTGAAGAAGAAAGAAGCCCATGGAGCTTCTAAAGCTTGCAATGAGTATATTGTGCGTTTTGGTTGGTCAATAAAAGGTATCACTGATGGATTTTTGTTTGTATTTGTTAAATGGTCAACACGGCTACCCCTGAACGGAAGAGCTGTATGATCCAGGACTAGTAAGCCGACCTGGATGTCACCTTGACCCAGTTATTCCCACCACTGGGTGCAGCATCAGGCAAGATCTGGTGGATGGGGAGGAGGAGGAGTTGCAGTGAGCTATTGTGAGTCCTCTTCCCTCTTGAGGTACCTTGTTCAGTAATGTCCAAGGAATGAGTGTAGATAACAGGCGCTAGGGCAACAAGACAGGATGGGGATTCTGTTGATATACCAATCACTCCACTGCTGCCTCCCTCCCTGAAGAGCTGGAGGTGGCCTCAGGGGTGCTGTTGAACTCCCCCAAACTTATTGTGTTGGGAGATTTTGGCATCCATGCTGAGGCACTGTTACCCTACATGTTATCCTAAGGCAGCGGTTCTCAACCTTTGGTCCTCTAGATTTTTTTTGAGACTTCAGCTCCCAGAATTCCTGAACAATGAGCATACTGACTGGGAATTCTGGGAACTGAAGTCCAAAACATCTGGACCACTGCCCTAAGCTCTAACCTCTCTGCACCCCTCTTTTCAATATAAAGGTGATATTCATAGATTGTTTTTTGTGGGTTTTTTGGGCTATGTGGCCATGTTCTAGCAGTTTCTTTCTGATGTTTCGCCATCATCTTTGGCTTGCCCTCTTAGAGAAGCTTGCTGGAAAAATTGGTTGTATTATGTACGGTGTGCCTGGGAATGCCGGAGTGATTTTCCTTGTATTGTTCTGTGCTGATGGCTGGCCTCAGGCTGGGGCTAATGCAAAAGAGGATTAATTCTGCTCATTGGTGATTCATTATCTGCTGGGAAAGCCCCATTAGCAGATATTAATCCTCTTGCATTAGCCTCCTGCCTGGGCTGGCCATTAAACAGAACAATACACATGCAAATCACTCCTGCAGTCACCAGATATATACAAACAACTTTTTCCAGGCAAAGCACTCTCTGAAGATGCACAGCCACAGATGCTGGCGAAAGGTCAGAAGAAACTCTGCTAGAACATTGCACATAGCCCGAAAAACCCACAAAAAACTATGGATGCTGGCCATGAAAGCCTTCAACTTTACATTAATATTCATAGAATCATAGAGTTGGAAGAGACGACAAGTGCCCTCCAGTTCAACCCCATTCTGCCATGCAGGAACTCTCAATCAAAGCACCCTCAACAGATGGCCATCAAGCCTCTGCTTAAAGACCTCCAAAGGGATGTATAGAGCATATAGCCACGAGGGCACCCCAGCCTGGGAAAATACCTTACTACATAAGAAAATATGGGAGACTCAGCATGGGGGAGCCAGGGATAGATAGATCAAGATTAGAATCTGTGTAATCCCTTCATTGATAAGAGTGATGGGGAGTGATAGACCTTGTGCTTGCAAGTGAACAGAAACCCAAATACACTTCACTCTGGAAGCAATATTCCTTTGTCCAGGGACATTTGCACTGATTGTCCAGCCATTCACAACCACTTCTCATTCTCCTCTCCTGGAAGTTACTCCTTAATCCTGCCCAGGGACAGGTTTTGTCCTGTAAATGTGCCCATTTAGGCATCCACAATTCAGTTTCAGGTCAGACAGGCACTCTGTCCATACCTCGCTTGACTCCTCAGCATCGATGGCCACACCATCATCCTAAGACAACTTGTAGAGCCACTTCTCTTCCTAGTACCCCTCAACCGCAGCTCCACATCTGGAATTGGTACAGTACTTAAATTGCTATCTTTTACCACCTTTCATTTAGTTAGTCCTTGAATGTGTGCATGAGTTACTGTTTTTTGCATGGATGGTGATTACTTTTGATTCAAATAAAACTGTTTTGAAACTTGCACTCTAGAGCTCTGTTTCTCAGAATTGGTATATGCAGACTTGATCCCTGCTTTGAGTTGCCCAAGCCCAAGAGCAACAGACCACAAGTTGAACATGAACCAACAGTGTGATGCACTAGCTAAAAACACCAATGCAATTCTAGGTTGCATGACTAGAAGTATAGTATCTAGGTCAAGGGAATAGTGCTACCCTATTGTGCTTTGGTCAGGCCTCATCTGGAATACTGTGTCCAGTTCTGGGCACCACAATTCAAAAAGTATTTTGACAAATTGGAATGTGTCCAGAGGAGAGCAGGCAAAATGGTGAAGGGTCTGGAAACCATGCCCTATGGAGACTTAGGGAGCTGGGTATGTTTAGCCTGGACAAGAGATGGTAAAGAGGTGATATGATAGCCCTGTTTTAACATTTGAAGGAATGTCATACTGAGTATGGTGCAATCTTGTTTTCTGTTGCTCCACAGAATAGAACCCAGAGCAATGGAGGCAAGCTACAGGAGAAGAGATTCCACCTAAACATTAGGAAGAACGTCTTGACAGTAAGGGCTGTTCAACAGTGGAACAAACTCTCTTGGAGAGTGATACGGTCTCCTTTGGAGGTTTTTAAACAGAAGCTGGATGGCCATCTGTTGGGAGAATGCTCTATTTATTCCTGCATGACAGGGGGTTGAACTGGATTGTCCTTGTGGTCTCTTCCAACTCTATGATTCTATGAATTGAATTCCCATATACTCTTAAGGCACTACTGACTTGGCTATACTCTTCCTGTTGTTTTCATAACTTTGTGTCACACAAAGGTTACTAGAGCATACAACCAAATCAGTCCTAAGCATCTTCTTCCATACTGTGAAATCCATTCAACAAAAGAGCCGGGAACAATGAGGCAGATTGGAAGACGTGTAGTGTACAAAGTAGTGAAAAATTCAAAGGGCAGAACCCTGTTGTTGCTTTATGCTAGCATAACAGTAATTACAGCTACTAATTACAGTTTTTCCAGGTTTGCACAGTGGCAACAAATGAAGGCAAACAAAAGTGGCCATTGTTGATTGTGGAAGGCTGTATTAACAGCAGCCCTCAGGTTATCTATAGATGTCTTCAAAACACAGTGCTCTGGTAAGGCTGACTTTTTCTGAGTCTAACTCCTCCTGGAAACCATTCATAGGAGAAATAGGCTGCTCAGAACCAGCTGCCTCTTCCTCCCAGTGACTTCAACTGCTCTTCTTTGCCACCACTGTGTATGTCCAGTTTAATTCCTGCTGTTGTTTCCTTCCCCAGCATTATACAAGAGGGCTTCAGTCATGTGAATGGTACTACTTTGCCAGCATTGCACTGACAGCACTCCCATAGATTACTTCTAATTTGTTTTAGGCAGGGATGGGTAAGATTTTTTTTAAACTTCATCTTCCACATTCCTTCATGATGTGCCATATTGGTTAGGATTCATGGAATAACATGAGCAAAATTTGGGGGGGTCAAGGTTGCCCACTCCCTTTAGCTTAGTTTGCTCCAGTTTGACATATTTGGAACAGTGATGTCAGCTGACAATATTCTCCAAGTTTATTCTCTAGGAATTTGAAACTTTCTTGGGCGGGTTACAAACCGCCATTTTGTACGTATTCACTACGTATTAGGGTTAGGAAGGGGCGGTGCTTTCGCACCCCCTAGCCCTAGTACGTAGTGAATACGTACAAAATGGCGGCGGCCATTTCCACACGGCCGCCGCCATATTGACGTAGCGGACGCTGTGCGTCCGCACATCGCACAGCACTTATGACGTCGCAAGTGTGCCATTGGCGCCTCGCGGCGTCATAACTGCACCGCAGGAACAAGCTTCATTTTGGAGCTTCTTTTTTGCTCCGCGAGGGAGTCGTGCGGTTTGGCTGCTGCGGCTCCCTCACGGAGCAAACAGCAGCAGCGGTCTGTAACACACCTAAATTTTCATTGCCTTCCAATAGATAACATTAAAAATAATTCACAGATTTTTTGTTGCTGCCTTAACTATTTCATTGCCTTCAACCTTTGCCCCTGTCCCTGCTACTGCCACACTCACTATTTATTCCCATCCTTGTCTTCTCTGCTCTCCTTCCCTTCTTTCCTCAGAAGAGGATGGGAGGGAGAAGGAGGAGAAAACCCTGTTGTTTCCACTGGATACCTCTTTATAGAGCTGGTCTCTGTGGATCTTTGAGCGTCCAAAATTACATGAACTGATACATTCTGGTGTTAAACAGATCACAATACTTGACTCTAATCAGCTAAAAATAAGCAAAGTTCCTGAATGCTTCAGAGAATTAAGCAGTTGTTTTGAGAACAGGATGTCAAGGTTTGAAAAAGGAAAGATATGGCTCATTTTAACAGATGCAGACTTTTATAAAACTTAACAAGCATTAAAGCAAAAATTCTTAGGTTGGAAAACATTTGAGAATATTCTGCAAAAGTTTATGCAAGCATTTGATAATACCAGTTTGGAGAAAATGGAATTATTGGACATATAGTGAAACATGTTTGCTAAGCACCCTGATGGCATCATGACTTCCATTCACTTTAAACTACATGCCATTTAAAAAATAAATAACCAAGTAGTGTGTTATTTGAATAATTACTTTCCAATCATTGTTAGCTGGGGTACTTGGAGAGATGTCAGGATGGTCATTTACCTTTCGTGGTTTATTACATCTAATAAGGAGAGGATGAATTACTGGGTCTCTCTTTAGGGATAATCTTAAGTCATTTAAAGCTTGCTTTTTAGTGATTCTAATTCAGTGTGGAGGACTGATTCAAGCAGGGGATATAGAGGTACTTGACCTTGGTCTCATGACATTTATGTCTCAAAATCCCTTAGTGGACTCTACTTCAATGTTACCCAATATTTCCATTAAGTTTATCTTAAAGGATTAGGACTGGGAGTTGGGGATCATCAATATGCTTACACCTTTTCCACTTGAGTAAGAAACACTGTAGTACTGTTTGGGAACAGTAAAAGATTAAATGAAACTCAATCCTGACAAGACAAAAGTGTTGGCAGATCACTTGTCTATCTAGGAAGGTGAATGCTAGGAAGAGGAATGTTATTGTCCATTAACTTCATTAAGAATCAGATACATAATCAGTCTAGGCATACAATTAAATTATCTTCTTCATTAAAGTTCAAGTCACCTTAAATGACATGAAAGCTCTATCAGCTGAAACAGGTAAGTATACTGCAATCTTTCTTCAAGACAGGGCCCGAACAGACAGGCCAAAATAAAGCTCCTTCAAGTCACTTTGGAGGTATGGTGTTTAAATGACACACTCATCTTAAGAGGACAGAAGCTGCGCCAAAGCTGCACTCTAGTCCTTAGGACTGGAGCATGGCTTTGGCGCGGCTTCTGGCCTCTTAGGATGCATGCAGCATTTAAACAGCATACCCCCAAAGTGACCCAAAGCAGCTTTATTTTGGCCTGTCTGTTCGGGCACTAAAATAATCTGAATATAATCTCTTAAAATCTATAGCAGCACTACTCAGAATGGTTGCCCGTGGGTCAGTCCCTGAGTCACTGAACACCAGTCTCCAGTAAGTTTGCAGGAAAAAGAGAAATAGTTGTAAGCAGTGGCACAAATGGTGATGGTGGTAAATTCTACTAGTTTCTGACATCAGATAACTTAAGATGTTCTGATCTAAACTAGAATACTGCAGTTCACAGAGTGCCTGCTGTTGGTTTGGAAACTACAGATAGTTCACATTTTATAGTGGAGGGAGAGAAAGAGTGCAAGTGCATAGGGGGAATTACATGAGTCTGGCTATGTCTCCATAGTCAAAAGCAAAATGCCACTGAAACTTCTAGAAGAGCAGAGCAGATGAAGTAACTGAATGTGGCTACTGAGACACAACCAGATGCTTCTGCAATCCTACCACCACCAGCATCAGGCAATTAACGGTGAGCAGTAGTTTGCAGCAGCTCTCAAATTCCTCTGTAGTGGTGGTAAATGCATCAAGGCAGTTCTGTGCAGATATACAGTCAGGCCTCTGTATGCACAGATTCAACCATCCATAGCTTGAAAATATTTTTTAAAATATACACATTCCAAAAAGCAAACCTTGATTTTGCCATTTTATATAAGGGACACTATCTAATTTGGCTCCTACTGAAATGTTCCACCTATTACAATGCCTAAATGTATCGCCAGACCTGCATAGGATACAGAAAGACACAGATCTCAAAAGGAAGCACTTTGTGGCTATAACTGGAACGTTTGCTTTTCTCTAAGAACTTTTGTTCCTAGTATTTCGCAGCCATAGGGATATGGCCTAACCTTTCTGTCTGCACTGATCTTCTCTCTACAACCCAAGGCAAGATGCAGATCTGTGTCTCTAATAACCTCATTTTTCCCCTGTACTGTTTATGTTATCATCTTAGCTTAGCAAATAGGCCAGCAGACTTCAAAACCTGGTATAATGAACATTTTGCCTTTCTGTTAACCTAATAATGATATCGCCACAATTGTACTTCACACAGAATTCACTTCTCCCTAGAGTCAGGAATCTGTTGGGAACAGAAACTGTTGAGAACAGAAAACTTTCTACTTAAGTAAAAAATAATGCATACAACCTATACAATGATTGAACACAAATATTACCAGCTCAAGTAATATACTTGGCACTTTTGACACTTGCTACAAGTAATTTTTAACACTCCACTCCTCTGTAAAAAAATTATTTACATTTAAAATCATGAAATGAAATGAATAATGGTCAGAAGAAAAATGCAGATGGGGTGAGTGGGTGGGAGGAATATAAAGCAGGGAGAATTCATTGAATTAACCATAATTTTATTATTTATTTCATTTCATTTCTGTGCCATCTTTCTCTCAGAAAGGGAGCTCACAGATAAAATAATTTTTAAAAAATCTTTACAATAAAAAAATAAAAATAATAATTAAAATAATCTAACTAAAACCAGTATTGTATAAAATTATATAAAGCATACCAAAGTTTTAAAAAAATTCCTAGAACACACATCCCATATAAAAGCCACCCTGACATAATTATATATTAAAAACTTGCTTGAATAAAATTGTCTTTGCCTGCCAGCTAAAAAAAGCATGGACACACACACACACAGAGCCCTCTTTTTCTGAGTCTTGTTTAGTTCATGAAGCCTTTTACTGCCAAGAAAAAGCTCCCAACTTTGTGTTGCATATAAACTGTGACCAAGGCTCATCCAGTGTAGGCAAATCCCCCATGGGCTCTTCCATCCTTGCCCACCCTGGCATTTAGGTACCAATGAATTATCAGCCAGAATTGTGTTCAAAATAATTATCTTAAAAGATACCTCTTCCTCCAATTACATGTGGGGGGGGGGGAATAAAAGGTGTTTGGCCTCCAGTGCCCACCAGGACTGGGAAGCAGACAAAGAGAGCTGGATTACTTTGCAGCTATCCTGCTCACCCCTGTCTGGCCAGAGAGCAGTCTAGGTTTCCAACTCCGCTGTTGGACACAAAATGGACTTACATGAAACTAACCAGAGCTTCCACTTGGGATCTGTTGCATTTTCCTGAGGGGGAAGGGAAAATGTCCTTCCTATGGAGGTGGAGAAATAATCTTGAGCAGTGTCAGTTCTACTGGAGCACTGGCACCCCTGTGTTTCTCACACAAAGGGAACAGCACTGTTGCACAAGGCTTGACTCAGTTCACTGAGACAGAGAAAAACCTCTGCCTGTAAGAGCAAGAGTCATCACCACCATCACTCTCTGTGGAGACAGCACAACACACAGGTCTCAAAATGGGTGGAGGGCTGTGTGAGGCGAGCAAAATAGAAAGAAATTCTTCATAATAAAATGGGGAATAAAAATGGGGAAAGGAGGGAGATGTACCTAGTTCTGTTCCATGGAAAGAAGGCAATTTTGTCCATCTCTTTCACTCCACCCTGCTTAACTTTGCAGTAACAACAGGAATTCCCTGCAAAGTTGAGCATAAACAGTTTGAAAAAGTCTAAAGCACTGCAACTACTCCCTTCCACCACCTCTTTCCATGAACCCCTGAGAGGCAAAAGGAAAAAGAGTTGCCACATTCACCAGCCACTAATGTATTATTACTGTTCCCTGCTACTTTTCTTCACTTGCCAGCCCACCTTTGCTGGCCTACTACATTCCCTTTCTTTGGTGGCAAACTCCCCTTTGCTCAATTCCCTTCCTGTTTTCCCAGCCAACAATGCACCCCCGAACTACGTGCACCCAGCGCATACTGCTCCCCAACTGGTAGACCACTGACTAACCTCCTGGCTAGGACAACGTGGAAAAGGCGAGATTAGATCTGACAACAACCACACTAGTACACTACCATGAAATTACTAGAGTGAGGAAGTGTTTGCTTACACATTTTTATAGTACAGCAATTATGTATTTGATTTAAGTGGTCTTGGGCAAATGACATTTGGCCTTAGTGCCTTTTATTTTTGACATTTACCAATCAGTTTTAGAATTCCATCCTTTGTCAACTGTATTTGACATAAGATTCGGTGTCTTTGCTCTTCCATCAAATACCTCCTAAAATACACAAGTGCAATTCATCTCACAAGGGAAAAAATACTTCATAAAAATCCTTCCCATCTCAAATATTCAAAGTACAATTTCAAATATTCAAATGTACAAATCGGCTTGAAATATATTAATGCTTTGCTTAAAAGCCAACTCACAGAAAAACATTAAATTGTTAAAACACAATTCATCAAGTTAACAGAGTTTCATCAAAATAATGGAAGTCTTCAGCACTGGCCGTTGTTGAATTCAGCACTGAACTAAAGAAGAGATCATCCAGAATATCTTGTTTTACAGGACTGTCAAAGTCAAGTTTCTTCAGGGGTGACCTGACTGCTAACAGGTCTGTCTGGTCTTCATGTCCATTTTCCTTTACTGGACTGTAATAACTATGCTCATGATTTATGATCTGTATGCCATCAGATTTCTGATTCGCTGTGGGAGACTTTGGACTGCCACCCCCCATTTCCAGATATCTACACTCTTCTTCGTGTGGAAGTTCTAAAGAAGCAATAGTTGTAGCTGGAGACAGTAGCTCAGATAAAAAGTCCTCATCACTTGAATTACTGCACTGTGACATATTAGTAATTGCAGAATTCACAGATTTACTATCTTCAATATCAATCTGGTGTTGCAGTTCATTTAACAATCTCTGTAGGGGTTCACCACCTTTCTGGGATCCAAGCTGTGACTGGTTCTTCTTGATTTTCTTGATAGACCCTTTTTTAACTTGAACCTTTTTTAGTTTGTCTAGTGCCACTTGTTTCTCCTTTTTAGCTTTAAGCTCTTGAAGAAGTTCTAGACGTAGCTGATGTGTTTTATCAAAAGCTGGCTTGCTATTTTCAACAGAGGCAGAGTTTTTATTTTCAATACAGTTTTGACTGGGCTGAATTTGCTTACCTGAAGTGACCCAAGAGCCTGGTCTTTTAGTTACAGTTCCTTCACTTCCAACAGTAGTATGTTTTTCAAAAGGTAGATTGAAAGGAGAAGTGGTAGAAGGTGGAGGCAGAATGATCTGTGAGGAACCCAAATCAACCAATTTTCCTGAAGACTTTGCTTGGAAACCTTGAAAGTGACTTGCATGCCTTCCAAGTAAATAACTAGCTTCTTTTTTAATGGACTTTTGAGCATCTTCCTCTTTTTTAAAAATAGAGCCACCTTTAGGCACAGAAGTACATTTTCCAACTAAGCTCTTTACCCAATTGGCTGAAAATGATTTCATCCCTCTCTTATGGTGTGACTGAGAGGAATTATGCAAAGTAGATGAAGGAGAAACATGGCAATTTGATGTTGTTTCTATTCTGTGCTCTGCAGTATTAGATAATCTCTGCCAGCTATTCTCTGATTTCGCTTTACTAGCTTCACTCTGGGAATTCACTAAGTTGTTATCTTTAACTGGAACTAAATTAACTTCAGGTTCTGCCCCTTGGACTGGTGATGTTGCTGGTAAGTTACTGCTACTGTTTAAAAGAACTGCTGGCATAACAAATAGGTCACTTGCATTGCTTGGCTGTCTTTGATGCAAGGGAATAGCACTATGTTCTGGTGTTTTGCACTTATTAAGGGAAATGCTTTCCTCAGAAGTAAGTGGAAACATATTAAGCTGACCTCTTTGTAGCTGTGATATGCCTGCTTTGGCTACCAGGTTATTTTGTACAATATGGCTATCTTCTAGTGGTTTACCTTCTGAGTCAAGTGGAATACTTACAAGATTCAATGTTATAATATCATCATTGCCACAAAGCAAACTGCTGTTGTTATTAGTGTCTAAGGTTTCTGCCTTATTTGTAAAAGCATGCAGCTTCTCCGCAGTATGACAAATTAAAGGTGTAATTTCTACAGGCTTGTCATCATGATTTTTCCCTAGAGATTTTTGCTGTTCTTTTAAAGGGGGAATGTTCATGGCTCTTTCACTTTGCAACTGCAAATCTCTATCACTGGTCATTTGTGGTGCTTCTCTTTCCCAGATGACAATGTGAATCTCTGCTGGAGGAACTCCAAAGCTCTTGTGCTTTCTACAGTACAAGCCCTTCAAATCATCACACTCGAGCCATGTTTCTGAAAAAAATATGAAAAGTTCAGAATTTTACAATGTGTAGCTCATTATCCACAGATCTATACAGAGCACTATTCAATATATTTCAAATAATACAGTCGTCCCTTCCAATTCATGGGAATCCGTTCTGGGTCTCCCTCGCAAATTGTCATTGATTTCAACGGCTGTGCGTTCCTGTGCGCAGCCCTGTGTACATGGCGTGGGTGCACACACCATTTTGTTCCCTCCCCTTTTGCCACCCATGAGTAACCAATAGCGCAGATCCCAAGTCTGCGAACAGGGAGCGACAACTGTATTTTTTTAGCACTTATAAGCATTCTAGCTTTGTATGCACTTCCATAAAAATCAGAAGCTTGATTTTTTTTTATCCTGTTTTCCCACAAATATCTATCCATGGGCCACTGATAACCTAAATCAAGGGTGGGCAACTGGATAGGTACCAATTTTTTTTATATCAATAACTCCTCATGAGATAAAATATCACATTCTGGCAACATGTCGCTTTCAATCACTTTTCAGCAGAAATCCAGCTGGAAAAATGTTTGGGGGTTTCTGGGGGCCAGGGAAAAGTCAGACCACCATATATGTGTATGGTTGGGGACAGAAAATCATCCAAGAATTGAAATGTTTTTTGAAAAACAAAACAAAACAAAAACCTCTGAGTGTCTGCAAGAAAGCTCGAGGGGCTTCAGCATGTGCGCTGCACTATCCCAACCCATTTAAAAAGGGGAAAAATTATCTGAGAGTTTACAATAATTGTGCTTTTATTTTACTGTGCTGTGTGAAGAAAATTTTGAGTGAACACACAGCTGACATAAGACAGGCAGCCATTTCTGTGAAAATAGCAATCTGAAAAGATCAGGGAAACTACAAAAAAGATGTGGCTCTCATTGTGTAAATAGAAAGTTCACCCTAAAGATTCTCCACACTGCTATGTACCCAAGGACGAAATTATGCAACAGTTACATATGTGAGTGTCATAGTCATCCTGAAACCTTTAGAGCTGAAGCCCCATCAGATTGCTAAGAACCACCTAGGGATTGATGCAATACCACTCTGAATACTCTTCACATACTGTATATAGTCATATATAAGTCTAGAAATTTTAGTCAAAAAATTGACCCAAAAAACCTGGGTTGACTAACCCATGGGTCAATGTAAGTATGGCACTTTAACTATTATTGGGGAGGGGGGAAGAAATCCCCTGGTGCACCTAAAAGAAACACCAATCCCCTCTACTCTCTCATCTATCCAGCCTTTAGTGTGAGCACAAACAATTATGCCTGCTAGAATTTTGCAAGTTCTTTGGCATCACTTTTCTTTGCTTCAACATTTACATCCTTTGTTACATGCCCTTGTGCTTTACCATCGACCTATCCACGGGTCATATCAAAACCCATAATTTTGGCCCCCAAACCTCCCTTCGACTTATTCATAAGATCGACTTATAGTTGAGTATATATGGTATAATTGGAACTGCTGGATTTGGAAGCCACAGCAGGTTTGTCCTATTTTGAGAAGGACTAGAGGCCTTCACTATTGTGAAGGATTCCACATTCTTTTGTTGTTGTGTGCCTTCTACTTGCTTCCAACTTATGGTTAACTTGGCAAGATTTTATTCAAAGGTGGGAGAAAGTGTGACTTGCCTAAGATCACCCAGTGGGATTTCATGGCCAAGCTGGGACTCAAACCATAGTCTCCAGAGTTGTAGTCCAAAGCTCAGACCACTACACCACATCCTTTAGGGAATGCAAAAGCAACTGGGTGAATCTACATGTTAGCACTAACTCTTGTGGAAGAATGATGGCTTAGGAATGTTGATAACAATTCAATTCCCAGTAAAACAGAAATGTGGTAAATTAGTGACACCTGCAACAATACAATACTGTGCAGAATGTACAGAGTTCCTGCCAGCCAAGCCCTGTTTCAGGATATTCAATTACACTTCTTCCACTTGCAGTACATAGTGTTCTGTGGCTACAGAGCATGTCTAGTTCTCAACACACTGCCTTCTCCCTTGATATGTCTGCAAACCTTGGTGTTCTTCCAAGTATGTTGCTGTCTCCCTCTTGTGTGCAGATGGTGCTTTTTGGCTATATAAGGATCAGCACTCGTAGAATGATTATGCTATTAGTAAAATAAACCTTTTTTTTAAAAAAAATAAAATTTATTATTATTCCTTTATGCTAAAGTACAGTGTTTTTATAATTCAAATACAAATATATCTTCCCTTCTGTTACATTTAAAATTTCCCCAGAGAATAAACATTTACTGTAAGTGTGTGTGTGTGTGTATACTAAAAAAAAGGGGGGGGACAACAACAACAACAACAAATATACAATTGGCCCTCCACATTTGACTTTTGCGGATTAGATTATTTGCAGATTTGATTATTTTCTCTCTAGGAATCTCTAGGTCCTCTTGCCCAGCTCTGCTAGATGTTGACCATAGAGCTGTGCTGGAGAACCAGAGGTTCCTAGGCATTTGTAGGTCCTCCAGCATGATTCTATGATCAACTTCTGGCAGATGTTGACCACAGAGTTGCACTGCAGGACCTGTAGATTCCTAGAGAGGTATTCTTACAGGTAAAAAGAATAGTGGTTTTATATTTGTGGTTTTTCCACATTCATTGGCCCTTCACCCCTAACCTCAACAAATGTATTGGGACTACTGTAAACCTTACTGGTTCTTCTGACTTCTGGAAAGAAAAAATTGAGAGCTACTTACCATTACAGACAGATTGTTATGTTATAAAGAATAAGTATATAACAAAATGCATTACACTTACCATCAGAATTCAAGACCCATGTTATAAAATGTTTTTCTTTCTTCTGATACTGAACAACAGCTTTTATTTGATAGGAATCATCTTGAAATTGAAATGAATAGGCTGCGAGGTTATTATGTGACAAGCCTTCGACGAAATGCACCATAAATACAGGGGGGACACTATCAAAAAGACAAAAGCCCACATATATATCACTATTCTGCCTGTGAATTCCTTGCAAAAATCACAATTTGAGATTGCTCTATTCAACAACCACCCAAATGAAATAGCAAACATAGTTTTAGTGCAAATAGTAACAGCCTTTTCAATAGCTGACCAACAGTTGCTGCTTCATTCCAGGAAGTTGCAGGTTCCCAACTAGCAACTTCACCTTTACATGGGTGGCATGAATAACTTCTACTAAAATCATACCAATTCAAAGACAATGGCCTGGAATAGGCAGGCCAAATGAAGCAACTTCCGGCCACTTTGCAGCCATGTTGTTCAAATGATGACTGGTTTCCACTACCGGTTTGGCTGGCCATATAAGAGACTTTGTAAATAGGAGAAGAATTCCATTAAAGTTTGGGTGTTTGGATAGGATATCTAATACTAAGAACACAAAACAATAAAAAAACTGCAACCCAAAAGGATTCATCATTGAGATCTGAATCCCTGGTGGGCTTAAGTGTGAGTTGGTGGTGTGAGCCTTTCATTACTCTTTTACACTCTAAGTTTTCTCTAGGATCTTCTTCTGAGTCTTGGCAGGATTGTTCCTATTACCACATTATCAGGTTATATAAAGGTCTTAGTGAGCAATACATGACCATTGTTGCTTTTGAATTGAGTAGAGACACATTGAGTGTGTTGACGAGCAGATATAAAATATATTTTAAATGCTTATAGGCCACTGAGGAAGACTGAGGTCAAAACGCGTCTGGCCTTTAGTGTTTTATATCATTTTATGATTTAATTTTTGCATTTACATAACTCTTAGTGGGGTATTGTAACCCTTTTAGAAATTTTACTGGCTTTCCTGCTCCAGGGTTCGATTACTCTGGATTTTAGTTTGTATATTTTTTGCTCATTTTTCAGTGGGGTACTTACACCCTTTTAGAAATTCTACTGGCTTCTCTACTCCAGGGTTTATTTAATCCCTTATTTCTTCACAGTAGTGTCTTTTGGTAATTGCAAGTGGGATATAATTTATTTAATTTATTTAGTTATATTTTACACATATAGATTTTCTTTGGCTGAACCCTTTACGTTTTGTTTTTTGTTCAAATGATGCACACCTCCAAGGTAGCCTGAAGCCGCGCTCCGGTCCTTTGGACCGGAGGGGGGGAAAATAATCCAGCTTCTGGTGGTGTGTGTACTGTCCTGCAGCCATGGCCCACTTTGAGAGCAGGCCATGCGATCAGCACAGTCCTGACCTGCTTGCAGCCAGAGCAGACTTGGGCTGTTTTTTTGCGCCCATCTGCTCTGGCCCAATGCCATGTTAGACTTGATCAGTATGCAAAGCAATGTTGTAGCACCTTTAAAATTGAGAGAAAAAAAGCTGGTAGCATGAGCTTTTGTAGACTAAAGGGCTGAATGCATGGATCAAATGGCACATGTTCCCCCAGCCCAGCACTGTCTTGTATAGACAAAGATGACCAATAGCTCCAGGCCGAGACTGGACAGTCTGGATGCTAACCCAGCAGTTCTGAACTGATTTTGTCCTGGTCTAAAAAGACTGGATGTTTACAGTGGAGTTTCCTGGAAACTCTACAGTAACAGCTGGCAGACTGCACAGCTGCTCAGTTACCTGCTGCTTCTGCTGTCATGTTCTATATGCAGTCCCCAGTCACAGCCTGTGACAGTGCAAGGGGGCACCTGGCCACATGGGTGAAATCAGGCACCCCGTTTCCATCCTTATGGGCCATGGCAGATGACTCCCCAGGGAAAGCAATGGTAGTGGCAAGCAAGGGGTGCATGGGGCCAACAACTTCATGATGCAGCAGCAGGCAGGCGTGTGAATAAATGCCTGTTTCTGCACCACCCTAGAGACAGAATGGGGTCAGAACCATGGGTGGGATACCACAGTTGGCCTGTGGTATCCTGCCTGTCTGTATGGGCACTAAGCCTGCTTCATCAGTAACCAGGAATGCTTTGTGCATCCATGCATTTGATAATGAAGATTTAATCTACAAAAGCTGATGTGGCCAACTTCTTTCTCTCAACTAGTCTCAAAAGTACTACAAGACCCCCTTTGCAAAATTAGCAAGATGTTGTTCAAATACTCAGCACTACAATATATACTTCAGCTGCATCTCATTATTTTCCTCATTCCTAATAGAGTTTTAATTTTTTTTACAGTATTAATATGGTTTATACTTACTTTTCCAAAACCATTTTTCTTCTTTGAGATTTGTGATTACAGTTATTACAAGGAGCAATATGAACCGCATTCAGAGGGTGCCATTCTGGAATTATATTTGTAAATGTTGTCAATGTCTTCTGACACCTGAAATAACGAAAATAATTACTGATGGACAGCATTAGCAAACTTATTGCAAAGCTAAATATCAGCACCAAATCTAGACAGCCAGAACAACAATTCAAATAAATGGTCTATATACAGATTTGATTTCAAGCTAGTGAGCCAAAATGTTGAAGTCAGTGGCAAATTCAGTCTAAAACTAGCGGGAAGATCAGACTAAGGTTACTGAAAATCTGCATGCAATTTTTGAAAATATTGTTAGGGAGTGACAGAGTGGATAGTTTACTAGCAGGCTACATGAATTTTGGCTCTATCTGCAATAGAACAGAAATATAATTTTACTTTTCAACTAAACCTTTTGACAATTAAGAATAAATGACATTGTTATATATCACTTTCCCATAATGGAAGAATGGAATGAAAGTGGATGTACCTAGGAACATATTTTATGCTAAGATTCAACAGTGTCTAAAGAGTGTCTGAGATTTTTTTTAAAAAAAATTCATTAGCTCCCAATTCTGAAAAAGTACAATAGCCCTTGATAAACAACAATAAAAGATCAACAGTTCTTAGATCAAGTCTGTATTTTCACAGCATATGCTTTATGTGAAACTATGAAACAAGATGCACAGTAACTTTATCCTCTTAACGCCACATCAATCACGCATTACATATTGTTTCAGAAAAGAAGGGAAAGAAATCTAAACTGATTTTACTGTTAGGATAAGTCAGTAGTAAATGGGGGAGGAGGCTTCTAAAGAAACCAACCTGTCAGAGATGTGGTAGCCACACTGTGAGCATTCAAGATTCCATGAAAAAGAATGGAGAAAAAGTTTCTCTATTTCTGAGTCCTTGTGTAGAAGTAGAGGAAAAGCAAACAATGGACTTTCCTCCTCACCTTTGAAAGAAAAAAAAGAAAAAAGAAAAACTGAAATACTGTAATAACTTTTTATTATTACAACAGAAGAATCTATTAAGCACACAACCATTTTATGCTAGCTTAGCCGAGAAGCATTCCCCCCCAAAAAAGATGTACTGTATTTCAGGATTCCAAAAAATACTGTCATAAGGGCCAGTTCTTAATCTTACAGATATTCCTGCCCAGATTTATATCATGGTAAACAGTATATTTTGCACCCAGTTTATAAAATAAGAGTCTAGCCCAAAAAAGATTATTGCACTGTTTACTGGGTTCATGTAGGTTCTTACTTTAACTGATATACTTCAAATGGATATACCTAGTAAACAGTGTCTAATTCTCTATAAACAGAAAAATAATTGAAGATACACTCTCAGATGATAATAATATTATTAATATCTGTTGCTTAGCTGTCTCTCCCCATGGATCGAGGTAGGAAGCAACAACAATTAACAGACAAACCACATCAGTTAAAATACATCAATTTAAAAGACAGTGAAGATATACAGTACACTCCTCCTCCTTTTTCTTTTTTGCCATTTTGTTCTAACAGCAAACTGTAGCAGGTATTTGTCCTCTAAACTAGGATCAAATCAAGGTACTATTCTGTAGAAATACTGTATTGATTTATTTACAACCCTACTTTGGCAGCTCAAAATTGCAAACGATGGATTCCCTCAAACCATGAAAAGAACAATGTGATAATTACGTAAGGATGGAATAAGGCACTTGACCCCAACACTCCTACAAGCTTGTTCTTTCTGTGCCAAATCAAATATTATTACATCTCACAGCCCTTGATCTGTTGTTTGGTAATTGTTCCAATAGCTTTTCTTACCATTTACTATCATATGTTTTTAATTATTATTTATATCCCATCTTTCTACCAATACTGGGAGACAAGAAGACTCGTTATTATAAACCAGCTCAGAAGCACTATCCTAATCAAAACTAACTACTGAAGCAAGTACAGCTAATACAGCTAATACAGCTAATAAAATGAAATAAAATGAAATAAATTAAACTACTTGAAGCAACTGGCTTGCCACTGTAGAAAGCAGAATGTCGGACTAGATAAACCTTTCATCTTATTCTGCAGTTTTCTCCTTATGCCTGCGTAATAAATAATAACAGCTATAATACACAAGGGCCCTAAATCACTGAACTAGGCCCTTATCTGAAGATAATGACAGAGAAAAGTGGTTTCTAGCTAATGGGCAGGCCAAGCTGAAGAAGATGAGCAAAAATACTTATATACTGTATACTATAATATATCAATACATAACTCTAAGGAATGGCTCCCTCTTGACCTACAAATAAGGAAAGCAGGAGGGAAAGATACAGGACAGTAAAAAGACTTGGAGATGTACTAGTTTACTGCTACATTTCACACGCACACGCACAAAGCAACATTTTATGAAACCCAACCCATTCCCCTAGTATATGCTTACCCAATTTACATTTAAGTTGAGGTTGAAGCTGGACAAAAATTATGTTCCTGATTTCATTCAAGTGAGATTCAGCTTTTGATACAATATCCGAAGGAACTTCCACAGTATTTTCACCTACATGAAACAGTTTGTTGATTAATACATTAGTCTTGCAAGCCTGCTATCTTCTAATATGAACCAATAGTAATTATGTTTAATAAATGGAATTATGTAGACTAATTTGTTTTGCAGCAGGCAAAAGCAATGCAAGTAACAAATTCTATGTATACAGAAGGAAAATAGTTCCTGTTTAAATTTTATTACTATAGCCACACTGAAAATATAGTACTTAACTGCAAGTTGCATAAATCATTCATCTACCAGTAGTGAAGGCTTATAGGCCAACCTAACATTCTACTATAGCCAAGTACGTGTCCTGGAAACTGCCTTACAACTCTCAGTGTGCAAGTGAGGGGTGGGGTTGGTAACAAACATTTAGGGGTTCCTTAGCCTAGAAACTGTTTTCAAACGACAGAAAGTTGGAAATTTTGCTTTGTATTTTAGTTGTCACACAAACAGAATACCATCATCATACATATACAGTGGGACCTCTGTATTCGCAGACTTGCCATCCGCAGATTTAAGCATTCACAGACGGCAAGCCAACCGTCGTCTCCAATGGTGGCATGTGCACGTATGTGGCTATGGCAGTGTGTGCATGCGACCGTGCTGCCACTAGGGACAATGAGACTTCAAGTAAACCCCTGTCCCATTGTTTCTAATGGTCGTGTGGCCATGTGCACACAGCCATTGCAGACAATGGGGGCTGTCCCTAATGTCAGAGTGGGACAATGGGAGTTGAGGTCCCATGGATTTTGGTATCCATGTGGGGGAGGGTGGTGGTCTAGAACAGATCCCCTGTGGATACCAAGGGCACACTGTACTTCTTCACAACTGACAAATTCTAAAATCAATTGTGCATAAAGGAAGGATTGAAGGCTACTGAACTATCTGGGCAACTCCTGCTTATTTGAGCAGGTTAGAAGTGGAAGGAACACCTTATGAAAGTAGAGGGGGGACTTCTTGACTTCTGTGTGACCAGTTTTCACTACAATGGCACTGTCAAAGGCTGTTCAATAATTTAAAAGACATGGAGTCTTTTAGAAACGCCTAATAGAAAAATCAGCCTAATAGAAAAATCAGTTTTTCAGTACTGAAGGCCAGTGAATGTGCTATATGCATACATAAAATTCTAGAAAAAAGGAGTATGCAGGCCCTGTGATTATTTTTAATTATTTACATTGTCAGAGGCTCAGAATTATATAAATCTGAGTCAAATTATTTTTAACAGCTAAAAGGAAAAAAAACTCCCACGTATGACTTACCTCTTCGGTAATTATTCACAAGTGCAATTGCTTCATTATACTTTATCAACAGTCTCTGGATTACAGATATATTTTTTGAGATGGATTCACTACGTATCTTTTTTAGTGTCTCTAAATGCACAAGTGCTGACAGAATACAATCTAACCAGCAGAGAGCATGTGCATTCCTCCACTGAAGCCAAAGTTGTTCTGGCAGAGACTGTTTGTCTTGAGGTAAAATCTGAGGCATGGATGAACCACTTTCAGAACCTGACAAAAGCTGTGTTTGCACAATGGACATCCCAGGTAAGTTTTCTGTAGCTGCCATTTCCAAACCAATTTGTCTCTCCATGGAGTCAGCTGTATTACAAACATCTGGTTGATGAGCTTTTGGAAAATCTGGTTGTCCCAAGTGAGTCTCAAATGTATTATTTCCATGGCACTTAGGAACAAGTGTTTGCTTAGTGTCTATCAAATTATCGCTCCTAGTCAATTTTAAGTGTGGTTCAAAAGAAGATGTCACCAGGCTTGTATCAAAGAACTTTCTTTTCCTGCTACTGCCCTGAGACAAATAATCTTTTGGATCAATGGGAGTAATAATATTGCTTAGTGGTTCAAACCCTAGAGGATAGATGCACTGGGGGAAAAAAAGAGAGAGAATGAGAGACAGAACATGCCAGACAAATAGATCTACATATAGTACCTGAATAAATTATTCAGATACATATTTCAAATTTCTGGGACGAAATAAAGAACTGTCCACAGAAACAATGATTATTAAAGATACACATTCAACTGAAAGCCAATAAAATCTTGATATGTTTTAAGTAATACTCCTCCCCAAGTGATATTTTATTTTTTTTTAAAAAAAAAATAACTCCAGATCTCATTATGTAAATGACACTCTGAAATGTCTCTGAGGTTTAGCTCTCAAAAGGGTACCTCTTTTCATTCTTTGAAGGATATTTCAAAATGCTGCTTTTCTGGACATAGATATGCTTATTGTTATTACTTTTTCTTGTTTTTGAAAAGAGGAAGGCAATGTTTAACTTTACTGAATTGAGAGTAGATTGAAAAATGTTGACCGGAGTTTTACAACTTTAAATATCTCCCTTTCACCACAAGCTCTCTTACTGATTAATCTGTTTGCACACTCACCACCCACTACTTTTTCTGCATGTTCATCCCCAAGCATAATACACTGTTTTGACTAGGAGAGGTCAATGCTACTTCTTCCACACAGTTGGGAACCTAGGCATTCCAGTCTACTCTTCGTAAAGACAGTGGGCCAAAATAATTCATTTAGGATTTGAAAAGCACCATTTTCCATTTTTCAAAGCTTTCCCCAATTTCTCCTTTTCATGAGGTGTCTTTGAAGTACCAGCACTTGAATATATTGTTCAGGACCCCAAAAATATCTAGCTCCACTACCTTGGGAAACATTTATGCTTCTGTTCACCCACAAAACATTACAATAGTAGGAAATCAAAGATTAATAATGATGCAAAGCAGGCAAAGATAGGACCTGTTGTTAAATATGGATATATCCAGAGATGTTTATATTGATAAGTTGATAAACTGGTCTTAATAAATGGGCATTATATCAAAGAACAGTTATGCAACTTGGTATGACTGAATATAAAGGCTCCAGGCTGACTCAGTCTTTCATCCTTTCATAGGTTGGTAAAATGAGTACCCAGCTTGTTGGGGGCAATTGGCTAACACATTGTAAACAGCTTAGAGAGTGCTTAGTACTATAAAAGTGGTACAGAAATATAAATGCTATTGCTATTGCTGTATGGATTGAGTATACTCTTGAACATGGCTTTCATGTTTTTACATTTTAAAAAATGGGACACTTCAGCCTTGAATATTTATTTGAATTAAGCAACTTCAGATATGCTCTTGATCCTGGCAACAGGATCTTGCCTTCTACATCTTCTTCATTATATTACACCCAGCTATCCTTAATAGAAATTATTAATGCATTGAGATATAATATGCTTGTGGTTTAATAGAAAATGGCTCTCTGACACCTATTTTGTATGTCAAAGAGCTATTAACTTGTACCTGTGGATTTTCACATAGGAATATCAATTCCTTGAAATTGATCCGATGTGTTCTTAAGGGCTGTATCAGACCTTTCTTTCTGCAAGCTGGGCAGCATTCATCTGGACTTATTTCAGCAGAACTACAGTCCTAAAATGAGGTAAAATAAGCAATAATAATGTTACACCTGAAAGGCTAAACATTAAACATGGCAAAATAATTTTCATGCCACAGAAGTTACTTATATGTTGTAAGAGTTAGATCTGACCACACAGAAACATAGTAATACATAATAGGACTTATATACTGATTGAATATTCATTCTATTTACAGTAAACAAAATAGACTTTAGTATCATTATGTACTTTAAAAGATACCCAACACAGGTAGAAAAGGTCTCACAAATATGTTTTCAATAGTTAATAATATTTGGAAATTGTAAATCTTTCGCCATTTCAGTGAGATTTCCGTGGAAAAAGAATTTTATAAAAATATTATAGGTACCATAATTTTGTAATATAGCAAAAACTGACCAATAGAAATTTAAAACTCTCTCAAAATTGAGGAGAAAAAAAGAACTTTGCACAATGTGAAAAAGAACTGAACTGACTTTTCCCAAATACCCCACCATGTGGAGTGCAGATGTCCCTATATCAGTCACTTGCAAACCATTTCCAATCTTCTGGTACTCCATCAGTCTGGGGGCACTGGCTAAATTATGCCACTTGTAACATTTTCAATAGTCTTAAGGATTTTTTCAATACACCCTGAAAAATAAGAAGCGAACAGAAAAAAGTTAAATAAGTATTTTTCCAACAGTGACTTTGAAAATACACAAATAAAGGAAACATTATTGGTCAAGTAGAAGGGGATGATGCCTACTTGTAAGGGGAAAAGTGTGTACACACACATGCATAAAAACATACATAACCACAAGAATGTAAAACAACGAACTAAACTGACATTTCAGTTTTGTCAAACAGTTAAACCACCTCAATAGCTCTTGAAAAGCCTTGTTCCTGTGTCACATGTGCAGAAACTAATCTGCATATCTAGATGTTGGGGGGGGGGGAAGGAAATGACAAACACTGTACCATACCAACTAATTCAAACACATAACACCAAACAGTTTCAGGTTTTAACCTTGATAAGTAGGCTACATTGCCTTACTTAGGGCCACAAATATTGGACAGAAAGCCTTACCTGTGGTGTATGCACTGCTGAGCAAGGACACTATATAGAGTAAAGCAACATTGCTTGATCTCCTAACTAGACAACACTATGACAACTAGCTTTAAGTATCCTGGTGTAGACAAACTATATGATGCTGCACCATAGTTAATATCAAAGAAGAGTGGTGTGGGTACAAACCACAGGTGAAAAGAATAGGGAACAGATGATCACAAGAGTTTGAGGTGCTTCTCATCCCCTAGCAGCAGGCAGGCAGGAAACTGTCCAGCATTATGTCCAAAACACCTTTAACTAGTATTAATAAATTGCTTCTGGAATGGGTCCATAAAAAAAACAACAAGCTGATATTCTTTACAGTAGTAGATACCTAATGCATTTTTTGAAATTCATTAGTGCACTAAGCTTTGAAAATTCACAGGACCTACTCAGAAGTTCCTAAAGAGACCTATAAAACAATGGGCTACTTATTCTCTCCAATATCATTGATTACCAATAAGGGCTGATTTGTGTGTGACCTAGACCATGAAGCAAGTAGTTAATTGTGAAGGCACCAAGCCATGCACAAATAGCAATAGTACCCATCAAATGGGTGGAGGAAGGCACGTCACAACTGCATTGTTATGTTAACACCCTTATAAGGTGGTACTGGTGATGTGCATCTAATATACTGCAGTGTGGCACATGGGTACTTCAGATCAATTATTAGTTAAAACTGTTTGTTTTTTTATCCTTCCAGGGAGTTTGGCTCTTCTAACTTTAATAGACACATGTCAGACAAAATGGAAATCTATGCTGCAAAAAAAGCTGCTTGGGGTTCATATCTCACGCTTTAATTAAAATACCCATAAATAAGCAATGTATCTGGGAGCTGCAATGCTATCGGAGTAAATTGGCAAGATATCCTGAAATTAAAGATGATAGGAGGTTGTTTACACCAGCCAGCTATCTATCCAAGCTGGATATTCCCAAATTTAGGAAATCTTTCACCTTAGCCAGATTTAGTACAGTATTTTGCTATCACCATTACTGCATAGTAATTACTGCATTACTGACTTGGAAGGGTTTGAATGAGCATGTCTCGTTATAACAGAAGTTAAGGAATCAGAGATCACTTTAAAAGTGGGCAGGTTTTGTGCTTCTTCTATAAAACTAAGGAGACAAGTCATAAAAGATCTTAGTGAATGTTTTAGCTTATATATTTTAATTATTTCTGTATTTGTATGTACCATGCCTTAGGTTGCATCTGCACAGCATAAATAATCCAGTTTGACACATTTGAACTGCCATAGCTTTGTGCTACGGAAACTGTAGTTTTGTGATGCATCTAGCCTTCTCTGTCAGAGTATTCTGGTGCCACAACTACAATCCCAAGAATTCCATAGCATTGAGCCATGGCAATTAAAGTGGAGTCAAAGTGGATTATTTCTGTAGTGTGGACACAGTCTCAAACATGTTGTGGGTGTGTTGTAAATACAATGTTGATTTGTTATTTGTATATGTTTTGTATTTCTGGTCTGTGACTGAAATAAATTGATTTATTCAACAGAGAACCACTCTCCTCACTGTCTCAGTTAAAAATAAATTGGTTCATTAAAGAGCTAATATAAATGGCAATTCCTGTATACTGTTGGTTCACACAACCTATACAGATGTTTCTGACTGTTCCTTTTGATTCCATTGTACTTTGCCTTGCAATACATTTCTTGATAATCAGAGATACCTTCCCAGCACACAGCGTAGACAGAAAACTATAGCGACATAATGATAACAACAAAACACAATCTGTTTTGGAAGGTCTGTATGTAATCGGTGCACAAAAGCTAGTGAGTACTACATGAAAACCATAAACTCAGAACTCACAAGTATGTTGAGAAATTTTGAGACTAACTGAAAGAAAGAGGTTGGCAGCATGAGCTTTTGTAGATTTAAGTCTACTTCTTCAGATGCATTTGACTTAAGTCTACAAAAGCTCATGCTGCCAACTTCTTTCTTTCAGTTAGCCTAAGAAGGGCTACAAGATCTCTCTACATACTGATTCTACAGACTAACATGGCTATACTGTATCTTAATTCAGAACTAATGAGTATGTGGAATGCTTTCAGACATGTATTTTTTATAAATAGGCAAAAAGTGATCAGTATTCTACTTTTTAGTGTGACATTGCCTTAATCTATGCAGTTGGCTTAAGCAGTAGCATTTATGTACTGTCAGCCTCATGTCAACACATTATCTTTTTAATGTAAAAACAGTCTCATACACCTTCAATACTAAGCATTGTTAAAATCAATCACAGTACTCTACTAGTGTTTACACATGAAACATTTGTTAATTTAGAAGGGAATTGGAAACTTCTGATCTCCTCATGGCTTTCAAAGGAGGAGGGAGGGGGCTTAGTTTTACATCCAAATGCAGCTGCTGAGTACTAATTCACTAGATGCTGCTCACAAGTCACAGCCCTTGAATGGTATACTATTAATAGATATACAATATGCCCACCTTACTATACTGTGACACATATGTTTCCTGTACTGTGATTGTTTCCAGATGCTAGACAAAGACATTATATCTCTTAATTATTATTTTTTTAAAATAGAGAAACTTTAAAAAGAAATTTTACAGACTTCAGTGCACTTTTGGATGGGGGTATTAACTTAATGATAAACATATAGGAGAAAAATGCACAGTATTTATTGCAGGTCAGCAGCTGTATCACATAAAGTATTTGGATTCAGCCAGACTGATTTTCAAACACTATGCTCGTTTAGAAGAAATGTATATATTTACAACCTTTGCTGGACAAATATATTAAGCTCTTCTATTCTTGAAAGATGTTTGGGGACTTAGGGCCTGTACATACACACCAAAATAAAGCTGCTTCGAGTCACTTTGTAGGTATGCTGTTTAAATGATGCATGTGTACCAAGATGCTGGAAGCCAAAAGCGCCTTAGGACCAGAGCATGGCTTTGGCGTGGCTTCCGGACTCTTAGGATGCATGCATCATTTAAACAGCATGCCTCCAAAGTGATCCAAAGCAGCTTTATTTTGGCTTGTCTGTATGCGGCCTTAGTGTCTGTGCCTAAAACTGACTAGTTTCCATGGTTATGAACAACAGAAGCAATACTGCCTAACTTCTTTGCAGCAGGATCCTTTGTGCATCATCCCTCATAATTCCTTAGAATGGTGAAGCATCTAGAACCAAAGGTTTATAAAAGGCTTGCAAGGACACAGGAGCATGGGCACAAACAGTTATGCTGACAGAAATTATATTAATAGGTATTGGTAAAAGCCCTGGAGGTGACATAGATGTGTGTGGTCATTGGCAAATGGACGCTATCATTTCATGCATGCGGTCAACTGGATCAAGATAAAAAACATGTTAGATGGACGAAAACTAATCTGTAAAGTAAAGGTAAATTGCAAGGAGGAAAGCATCCTGTGGACTGCTACAAAGGAATTCTAGAAACCAATGAGGTAAAAAGAAAATATGATGAAAAGGTAACAAATAAACAAACCACTTTAACATTGTCACACACTTGCACGGATGCCACAAGCAAATCAAAGTTCGTGTTGTTATTGTTGGCCTGCTAAAGACATTTGAAATATCTGACCATAAGGATTTTACATAAATCTGAAGACAGTACTGTATGTACAACCCAACTGAGTAAGGCAGAGCCACCAAAAATCTGTTAACACTAGGGTGGGCTTCTGCAGGCATCATAAATCATAGCAAATTGTATCAACAAGCGTGGTATTGTATCTGTATTTGAGTATGAGATCAGTGTTGCTTTGGCTTCTCTTATTAGTGGCAATGGTTACTTAAAGTTCAAGCTAATTGAATGAGCTAGGCATCTTGTAAGATGTAAATCAGCAGCAATACTAATTAACAGCACATCAGCAATAATGAATACATGCACTTTTCTATGACATGTTTTTAAAGAATTGAAGAATTCAAATAAGAGAGTTACAATATTTTGTAGGTCACTGTTATGCAGTCTATTTAAGATTCTGGTCCACTGAATACTTTATGAGGTGTAAATAACTAGAACTAGATAATTTGGGAAACAAATTATCATATAGTTCCAAATTCTAGGCAAGATATTTTAAGATTAGTATTTGTTTTGTAGAAGACTGTTATATTGTTCTGCTTTAACTGCTATTCTGTTCAAAAATAAACTTTTGCTGCTGCTTCCGGTAGTTTGCTGTTCCCTCCCACTACTGCTTCTTTCTAACATTGCTGTTGTTGCGCCCCTTCAAGTCTTAACTTACCATTCTGATTACAAAACTATGTAATTCATACTTTTACTTTTGTCAACGCTCACCTTAATTTTTTTTTTTTGTGGAAATAAGTAAAATACAAATGTTTAATTAAAAAAAACTTTACTACACAGGTTTTGCCACTGGAGAAGAAAATAGAAGTTGAAAAACGGAAACCAGTAGGATCACAGGCCACCAGAAGGCAAAATGTACTTCACAAGCAGGCAAGGCCCAATAAGCTCTTTTTATGAAGCACATGTCTAGAACTGACTAGGTGCAAAAATGCATTTTGTAGCCAAATGATGTTAATCTAGCAGTACACACAGCAATTATCACATTCTAATATAGTAGACAGGCTTACATAAGAATCATCATAGCGTCACAATGAGTGAGCAAAACCAGGATGTTTCATCCTAAAAAAAGAAAATGTTCCACAGATATCACTCCCCCCCAATATTTCCCACGGTTCACATTTTAAAAAATGAAAAAAGAATGTATCCACTCTATCCCAACATTTTTGTTATCTCAGCTTTTATATCTGTAATCTCCAGTCTAGAGCTATTCTACAATTTACATTTACTGTGATTATTATGATTACTTCACCTTGTCTCGTTACCTCTATTTTTCTATGCTGTTCTTATGAATATTGACGATTTGATCAAAAAGGGACAGGATCTTGCTAGTCACTAAAGCATTTTATTACCATTTTTTAAAACCACTGCCCTTCCTTTTTTGGAAAATAAAAATAAGATGACAAAGAGACATCACAATCTCTCTTTGTCATCTTATTTTTATTTTCCAAAAAAGGAAGGGCAGTGGTTTTAAAAAATGGTAATAAAATGCTTAGTGCAAATTGCTACCAATTGTATGTTATCTTTATCATTATTATTTCATATCCTGCATTTTTCCCAGTTTGGGACGCAAGGTGGTTTACAACAGAGGTGCTGCTAGAATGAAATCAAAGTGAAAGAAGCACTTTCTTTGATAGCAACTTTAAATGAACAATAACTCTGATTTAAACCACTGATTTAAATAAAGTTTCCCTGATAGTTATTCATATACTATTTTTAATAATAGCACAGATCTGAACATTGAAATGTATCAATTTCAGTAGAGCTGTTTACAACTTTAAGGTGGGTATAATTCATGTATTTCCCCCCAGAAAACGTTCTTTTTATTTATTTATTTATTAGAAAATAATACACACATAAAAACACATACACACACACTCATAATATATTCATTACCTGCAGTAAATTATAGGAGCTGAAAGTAATAAATACAAGTAGTAAATTGTTCACACAGACTCAACAGTACTTAAGCCTAAATTCAATTCTTAGGTCCAAAACACTGCAGAAATCATCCAGTGTGAGACTGCTTTAACTGTCTTGGCTCAATGCTAAGGAATTCTGGGAACTGTAGTTTCGTGAGACATTTAGCCTTTTCTGTCAAGGAGTTCTGGTGCCACAATAAATCACAATTCCCTGGATTCCCTAGCACTGAGCCAGGGCAGTTAAAATGGTCTCAAACTGGATTGTTTCTGCAGTGTGTTTTGGCTTTTAGTATCAGCTACAGTAGAGCCACTGACTCAATGGATACTTAATAAGTCAACACTCATGAATCTTTTGAGTTAAGACTAAACTGGATTTATGCCATGGCCTCTTAAACTAAATCTTATATATTACCAAATTATTTCACATTTGCTACTTCAGCACTGTTCAGTCATGGTGGTCTTATATTACTAGCATTTGCCTGTCTATGAGCCCACACATACATTTGCCCATCTATTGCCCTACATACTTATATTACAGCATTTGCCTATCTATGAGTATCTGGGTACTCTATATAGGTATTATACCTGGGATTGTCCCCATCAAGGAACAGAGGACAGCAGACACAGAAAGCACCAGGGAGCCAAATGGATGCAGATGGTGGAAGATCTTCAACTGAACACACCAAAGAGAATTTAGACTGGGTCAGTGGCCCATTCTACTTTTTCAAAAATATTTTTTTACAACTTTCAGTTTATTTTTAATCTCAATAGTAAATAAATGTATTCTGTGCCCATCTTCCACATTCCTCATATTAGTTCAAAAATGGAAACTGTTACAGGCCAGAGATATATTTTATTGCCAATTTTTCAGCCCAGGAATATACCTACAGAGTGTAAGACACAGCATAAGAACTACCCTAATTAAAGCAGTTAGTTCTCTGAGAGTCTGCTTGTCTGTGTCAGCAGAAAACTGGCTTCAGTTTTAATATCAGTCTGGGGGAAATGCCAGATGCTCTCTGGAATGTAAATAAGATAAGGAAAATGCCTGTACTCAAGAAGAGAAGTAGATTTGAGAAAAGATAAACACTGGCTGAACAATGATAGGAAGGATTACAATGACTTCCATCATCAGGATCTATATTTCAATTGGACAGAGATAAGCCAGAAGTAGTGAGTCCTTTGTTTTGATGGTCAAAGGATTAGCTGAGTGAGTGGAAGGAGAAAATAAAGTTTAGAGAGAGCCAAAAATTTAGGCTACTTTGCATGCCTCCCATGCACAAAGATGCTGTTTGATAATCAGCTATGCTGTTTCTAATAGCCCTATACTGTAGTTGGAAATGACATGCTGTCCCCAAATGTTGATTTAGCTAGTACTGGTAAAATTGACATTTAGGTTAGACTAAGAATACATACATACATACATACATAATGGATGACTGTAATGGAGAAAATGCTAGATGGTTTAGAAGAATCATGTTCTTACATGTGTTAGTTATTATCAAGCCTGTTAAAGATCTGAATAAAAAGATAAAGGTTCAGCCCTTAGGAAAGTCTTGATGGAAGTATAACATCTTTATGGCCATATACTGTAGTGTAATTAATGTAATGTGGCATGCCTTACCTGGAATGTAATATAAGGCTGAGTGCCCAGACATTGTCATGTCTTGTGTTTCTCCCTAAAGGGAATGGTATGTTTATATATCTAGGAATGCTTATGATAAATAGCCTGAAATAGTACCAAAGAAAATTCTCAATTTCTCATATAAACATCACAAGATCCTTAAGAATGTTTAAGTGGAGTGTTAATGTTAACACTGGGTGCATCTACACTGTAGAAATGGCTCCAGTCTACAAAAATCCTTGTATTTGTGTGAAGTGCCAGCAGCCTTTGGTAGATAAGGCAATAGACCTTTCAAAACTACAAATCCCAGGATTCCACAGGATGGAGTTGCAGCATTTCAAGTGGGGTCAAACTGCATTATTTCTACAGTGTAGAGGCTTCTTTGGTCTGCCTGACTTATCTACCAACACGATGTGGGCACTCAGGTGATCAGGAATAGATAAGATGAGCCCAGACACTATCCCGATTATCTGACAAGTGGCAAAGGACCCTCAATTCCTCAGTCTAAGAGACAGTTGTGGGAAACCACAGCTGTTTTAAAACAGAAATACTGTAGAAGTTCTGAAGATGCCAGCCACAGATGCTGGCAAAACGTCAGGAAGAAACTCTTCTAGAACATGGCCACATAGCCCCCAAAACCCACAAAAAACTATGGATGCTGGCCATGAAAGCCTTCAACTCCACATTAGAAATAGAAGTGTTCCTGTTTGTTTATCTTTGATCTTAGGTAACAATGTATGTAGGCACACCACGGCCACTAATTAATTTTTATGAGTCTGTAGATATAGGCTTAACAAGTAGGTTCTGAGGAAATTCAGTTTTGACTGTTATTTTAAAAATAAGAATAAAAAGAGAAAATTAGTATTTTATTCACAATCTTAAAAAAATAAAAATAAAAAGCAATTTAAAACATCCTATTTAAATCAACAATTTTTAATTAATTGCTTTGCAAGTCTAGATGTGGAGGATACAAGGATACCTATTCCTGATGTACCAGGACTAGAGCCCTATTCTACTGGCAACAAGAAAGGCAGACTGTCACAACTGCAGCTTCTCCTTGGTCTTAGCCAAATATTAATATGATAGGGAAGACAAATGTCAGAAACATGTGATACTGGACAACAGAAGCAGGCCTGTTTTTAGCATAACAATTACAGCAAAAGTACCAAGAACTTGAAATTATAGCTATGATAAACGTAATGAAATGTATAATGGTTTAAAATTTACCCCAATAGCAGTTTTTGGGGTGGGAGGGAAAGCAAAATTCAGAACCAGTGCTGGGTATATAAATAACTAGCAGGGGCACTGTTACCCCAGATGGAGGGACACTGAGTTTGTGCAACATGTTAAGATGCCACTTTTAGAGATTTATTTTGTCAGATGCCATATTATTTATTAGCATAAATGAGACTGCTTAATAGTGTACTTAACTGTGCACTGTAGTTAGCCAATATAAAAAGAGGATATTCAGCGGCCTGCATTAATATTTTGAAAGAAATTCTATGAATAGTCAGGAAAGATTACTGTTCAAATAATCTGACATCTGGAACAGAATTGAAAGTTAAATGTGTTTAGAGAGGATGAGATCCGTGAGAATGGTGATAACTTCATTTACCTCTGAGAATACCAGCTATTTCTCTTATGTAGTTTCTAAGTGTAAGAATATCATGCATTTATGAATGCCACTTGGTCTGCATCTGCACTACAGAAACAATCCAGTTTGACGCCACTTTAATTGCCATGGCTCAACAGAATTCTGGGAATTATAGTATGTTGTGTCACCAGAGCTGTCTGACAGAGAAGGCTAAATGTCTCATCAAACTACAACTCCCAGAATTCCACTGAGCCACAGCGGTTAAAGTGGTATCAACCTAGATTATTTCTGCAGTGTGCAATGCAGACTTAGTGGTGTTATTCATCTTCACTCTTTCTGTGAATTTATGTTGTATCTTCATAATTATTAGATGCACTGAATGTTTTGATATATTTAGAAAGTCTCTACAGTTCAAGTAAAGTGCTATTCCCTTCATTGAAAAGCAGCAATAGTTTAGAAACACATACAAAGGAGCATCCATATTGAATATCTACTGGTTAAATGGTTCAGAGGTTCTGAGTCAGCCAGTAAGTGTTCAGCATATTAAAACATATGGAAGCACAGAAAATTTCCTGTACCCATTTTCAGACTCACACACAAAAAACAGCATTTTGTGCCCTTACTACTTCTTTATTACCAAGATCATAATCAATAATAAATATAGTAGAGGCAATTCACCCAGCCTCCTTACCTGCAGACACTAACCTTACTATCCACTGGGCTAATATGTGCACTGGCCTTATGAAGGAGGATGCCATGCATATCAAAGCATATGATTATTATTTTTTCCTATACAAGGGGAACTCTAGGACAATTACCATAAGTCCTTGTGAAAAGGAAGCATAATGACACAACTATATGTGAGTTTGTTACATATGTTGTTAGCAAAAAACTAAATTAGGCCAGGCAAATCCAACAAGCTTTTTGTGCATGGTTTCAACATGCAAAAGGAGTTGTATGAATTACTCAGCACAACACAAAAAGCAAAAGGATCTTGCAGCACCTTTGAGACTGAGAGAAAGAAATTGTAGTATTAGCTTTCATAGACTCAATCTTGTATCTGAGGAAGTAAACCAAATCTACAAAAGTTAATGCTACAACTTCTTTCGCTCAGTTATTCTCAAAGGTGCTACAAAATCCCTTTGCATACTGGTATTTCAGACTAACATGGTTATGTCTCTGAACTTTTCGCATAACACAGTTGAGTCCTTGCTCATTTACTTGGCAAGGCAACTACTACCTGCTTCCCAATCTGCACTTGTTAACAAATGCCCATATTATTCCTATATGTTAATTCACACTGAAAGAGCAAGAAAAACATCTGAGTTTCATCTACAAACCCTATAACTAAAAGGGTGGAAAATTAGGTTAAGAGAAATTACCTTCTCTTTATGTGAGCTGCTTGACACTTTGGTTTGTTCATATTGCTATATGGACTTTTAAAAAAGAAACTTACTATGTACACTGGCAGTTACCACGCTCAATGTTGAGGATAAGAAGGCTGAACAAAAACTTAATATTTTAATTAAGGCTGTGATATCCAGACACTAAAATATTTCACCAGCTATAGAATTACTGTATATACTCATGTATAAGTCTAGAATTTTTAGTCAAAAGATTGATCCCAAAAACCTAGACCGAGTTACCCACAGGTCAATGTAAATACTATACTTTAAATCTTATAAAAAAGGGAATCCTTCCCTGGTGAAAGGCAAGTGTGAAATCTGTCCTGGAAGCACTGATTTCCCTCTCCTCTCTCTTCCATTCAGCCTTTAGTGTGAGCCAAAGCAGTTATGCCTGCCATAATTTTGTAGGTTCTTTGGCATTGTTTTCCTTTGCTTTATCATTTAGATCCTTTGTTGCATGTCCCTAAACTTTACCCTCAACTTATCCAAGGGACATATCAAAATCCATAATTTTGCCCCCCAAACCTGCTCTTGATTACATGAGGTCGACTTATAGTCGAGTATATACGATATTGATGTTTTTAATCTTGCTGCTGGGCAGAACAGCAGTATTTAATGAGATACCATCTTCAATAGAACATACATAAACAGATCCTGTGTATGTGTGTATGCATACATGCGTACATGTGCTTGTAGGATGCATGTGTGTATCAATCTACTTAGAAATAAATTCTATAGAATTCACTGAAGTTTAATCTCAGGGACCTATGCACAAGTCTGGAGGGTCCCAATTGATAGGGTTCAACTATCATGTTACATTAATATTACCAGTGATAAACTGCTAGTTTATCATGGTACAATTTCCCAGTCATAGATACAGCCTCCAATGCCTGGATTCTATTACCACAGTTGGGAATTTGTGAATATTCAGCTGTTGATTCCCTTTTGGGACAAAGGCAAGATATAAATGAAATAAATAGAGCAATAAATAAACCAAACTGATGAATGACTACTCCCATCACTCCACATCACTAGCCCTGGTAGCAGGGGCTAATAGGATCTAGAAATGGAAACATCATCTTGAAAACCTCAAATCTGTTCTGCAGGAACAGATTCACACATTTATTAACTTTCTACATGGAAATTACTTCCAGGAATCTGTGGGTGCCAGTGATCCCCAAACTCTGGTTTCCCAGATGTTTTAGACCAGGGGTCAGCAACCTCCGGCCCGCGGGCCGCATCCAGCATGCGGGCACCTTTCCGCCGGCCCCTGGTCCCTCCTGCTGCTGAAATCGCCGCCGATTTCGGCTGCTCTGGCTGCCGTTTTGTCCTTCAAAATGGCGGCGCCCATTAGGAGGCCCGCTGCGGCCTCCAGAGCCCTGAAACAGGGCTCCAGGAGCCACACCAGGCCTCTGAGGGGCCCGCTGCGGCCTCCGGTGCCCTGAAACGGGGCTCCAGCAGCCGCACCGGGCCTCCCAATGGGCGCCGCCCACCTCCCTCCTGGCCCCGCCCTCCTCCCTCCTGGCTCCACCCTCCTATAAATGGAGAAGTGGGGGGGAAGGAGGAGGAGGCAGAGAGAGAGAGAGGGAGGGAGGGAGGGGAGGAGAGAGAGGGGGAGGGAGGGAAGGAGGGAGAGGAGGAGAGAGAGAAAGGGTGGGAGGGAGAGGAGAGAGAGAGAGGGAGGGAGGGGAGAGAGAGAGAGGGTGGGAGTGAGAGGGAGGGAGAGAAAGAGAGAGAGGAGAGAGAGAGAGCCACAGCCACTGAGCCAGGTGAGAGGTTTGTTCATTGGGGGAGGGGGGTTATACTACCTGTGCCTTTGTGGTTTGAGACAGTGTGCATGCATTTTTTGCTGTTTTGTGACCTTGCCTAGTCACTTCCATGCTTGCAAATATTGCTATTATTGTTGTTGTTATCCCTTGGTATTCTCTTTGCAAAATCCCCCCACATGGACTTGCTTGCTCTTTTCTGGGTTGAGACAGTGTGCATGTATTTTTCCTGTGTTATGGCATTGCCTAGTAGCTTCTTGCAAATATTGTTATTATTATGCGGCTCCGCCCCTGGAGAGTGGAAACCCCGCCCTGACATGTGGCTCCGCCCCAGACGGTGGAAGCTCCACCCCCTGTGTGCGGCTCCGCTCCTGGAGGGTGGAAGCTCCACTCCCCGGCTTCGGCCCCCCAGTTGTCTGAGGGACAGCAACCCGGCCCCTGGCTCAAAAAGGTTGCCTACCCGTTTTAGACTTTAGCTTCCAGAAATCTCAGCCATCTTGGCCAACAGTCTGGGATTCTAGGAGCCAAAGTCCAAAATACCTGGAAGGCCAGAGTGCAGGAAATTGCTAACCCTACACCATAGAAATAATGCAGTTTGACACCACTTTAATTGCCAGGCCTCCATCCCACAGAATTCTTGGTATTGTAGTTTTGTGAGGCATCAACACTCTTTAGCAAAGGAGGCTTAAGACCTTGTAGAAATACAAATCTCAGAATTCCATAGAATGGAGCTTATTACTGTTGTTAGCTGCTCTTCAGCAGACCTCCACTCATGGTGACCCTGTGGATGAGACATCTTCACAACAGCTTGTCCTCAACCTCTATGCTCTACAGAAAAGCTTTTGACTACATAGATCACAAAAAGCTATGACTCATGATTTGTGGAACCTCTGATTGTCTTGATGTGCAACATATACTCAGGACAAGAGGCATCTTTCAGAAAAGAATAGAGAAATAGAATGATTTCCAGTCGGCAAAGAGGTCAGGCAAGGCTGCATCCTTTCACCTTATCTGTTAACTTGTATGCCAAAAATATTATGCAAAGAGCACGCTTAGACACAGAAAAAGGAGGCATGAAAACAGGAGAAAGGAATATCAACAATTCTAAGATATGCTGATGACACCATACTACTAGCAGAAAACATCATGGACCTGGAACAGCTACTAAGGAGGATCAAGGAAGAACGTGCAAAGGCAGGCTTACTGTGGAACATAAAGAAAACAAAAATAATGACCACAGAGGATCTACACAAATTCAACCTAGACAATGAAGAAATCAAAATAGCAAAAGTGATGCCATACCTTAGATCAAACATTGATTACAATAGGGACTGCAGTCAAGAAATCAGACTAGGAATGGGAGCGGCTGCTATGAAAGAACTATCCAAAATCCTAAAGTGTAAAGATATACAGCTGAACACTAAAGTCAGAATCCTATAAGCCATTATATTCCCCATCACCATGTACAGATGTGAGAGTTGGACAGTGATGAAAGTGGATAGGAAGAAAATCAACTCATTTGACATATGGTGCTGGAGAAGAGTGCTGAGGATACCATGGATGGCCAAGAAGATGTGTCAGTGAACTTTATTACATGGGAAAATCGGGGATTTAAACAGCGAAAATCGTGTAAAAATCACACAATCATGAGTAACATTTTCACATACATCACCATTAAAGAGCCATTTAATCAGGGAATTAAACAGGCAATAAACAGCAACAAATCATTCCCGGGATTTCCCCGTGAATGATTTGTTGTTGTTTATTGCCTATTTATTCCCAGGATAATGGCACTTTAGCGGCATCATGTGAAAATGTTAATTGTGACTGTGCGATTTTCATGCCGTTTAAACCACCGATTTTCTCCATGTGACGAAGTCTATACTTTGGCCACGTTATGAAAAGGCAAAACTCACCTGAAAAGACAATAATAATGCTAGGAAAGGTGGAGGGCAATAGAAAGGGTGGAAGATCCCTGTGCTAGATAGACAGACTCAATCAGGGAGCTCATGGGCCTGAATAGACTATAAATCGACCGTAGGTTTTGGGGGTCAAAATAATGGATTTTTATATAACCAATGGCTAAGTCAAGGGTAAAATTTAGGAGCACATAACAAAGGATCTAAAGGATGAAGCAAAGGAAGACAATGCCAAAGAACTTACAGAATTCCAGAAGGCATAACTCTTTGTGTTCACACTAAAGACTGAATGGATAATAGAGTAAAAGGGAATCAGTGCTTCCAGGACAGATTATACTCATGCCTTTCACCAAGGGGTGGTTGCTTTTTCCATAAGACTTAAAGTACAATACTTACATTGATCCGTGGATAAGTTGACTCAAGTTTTTGGGGTCAATTTTTTGACTAAAATTTCTAGGCTTATACATGAGTATATACAGTAAGTGGTGATAGCCTCGTTTAAATATTTGAAGGGATGTCATATTGAGGATGGAGCAAGCTTGTTTTCTGCTGCTCCAGAGAACAGGATCTGGAGCAATGGATGCTAACTGCAGGAAAAGAGATTTCACCTAAACACTAGGAGGAACTTCTGACCTGAAGAGCTGTTTGACCGTGGAACATGCTGCCTCATCGATTGGTGGAGTCTCTTTAGTGGTGGAGGTCTTTAATTAGAGGCTGGATGGCCATCTGTCAGGGGTGCTTTGATTCTGTGTTCCTGGGTGGGAGGGGGTTGCACTGGATGGCCCTTGGGGTCTCTTCCAACTCTATGATTCTAAGAATACCATGGACAGCAAAAAAGACAAACAAATGTGTCCTAGAACAGATCAAGCCTGAAATCTCCCTGGAAGCCAAGACTGAGGCTCTTGTACTTTTGCCACATTGTGAGAAGGTAGGAATCTTATTAAAAATACAATAATGCTGGGGAAAGTAGGGGGCAGTGGAAAGAGAGGAAGAGGCCAGATGGACAGATTCAAACAGAGAGGTTGTGGGCCTGGATTTGTATGAACTAAGTAGAACAATGGAGGACAGGGGGTCTTGGAGATGTCTCATCCACAGGGTGGACATGAGTTGGGATCGACTGGAGGGCAGCTAACAACAAAATGCGTCCCACTTCACACAGATCAAATGTTGGGCAGACATGGTGACCAAATGAGAAAAATCTCTTGAGCAAGGTACAAGCAGCTGCTTTCAACACTAAGTATGCTGCAGTTCCATCGCTAGAAACAACATTTCGGCACATTTACAAACATACAAATCCAGGAGAAACAAACAGGAGGAAATACTAGAAGTACTAGTGTTTTCCTGGACCTGTCCTACATTCCAACCTTCTGTCTAGAAGGAATTCCAAAATGTCCTCCATTTTGAATTTAACTAAGAACCACACATTTACATTTCTATGAGTGTTTTCAGCTTTTCTTTGGTCATGTCCTCAATTGTGTCTTGAATGTCCTACATTTTGCAGTGCCTTGTCTTCCTTCGCAGTTAAGATACCTGGTCACCTTGTCCCCCATTTGCTCACTGCTCTGTGACTAGGACAACCAGAGGTCCTCACCTCCAAGGAGGGCGAGGCACCGCAAAATGTAGGACATTCAAGAAACAATGGAAGATATGTGCAAAGAAATGCTAAAAACACCCACAGGAATGCAAAATCCATGCTTCTGAATCATGCTCAAAATGGAGGGCGTTTCGGAATTCCCCTGGACAAAAGGCTGAAAATGGAGGAAATGTCCTGGAAAAGGAGGACGCTGGGTCGCCCTGCCTGCACTTTCGCCTTCTGCCCAGGAGCAGCGTCAAGATGTCCTCCATTTTGGAATGCCTCCTGGGCAGAAGGATGGAAAATATAGGACACGTGGAGGACGCCTGGCCACTTGGGCTGCGCTTCCACCTTCCCTCCAAGAGGAATCTCAAAATGCTGGAAATGGAGGACATTTAGGAACATTCCTCCTGGGCAGAGGATGGAAATGGAGGACGAGTCCTGGACAAGGAGGACGCCTGGCCCCCTGCCTGCGCTTCCCCCTTTCCCTCAGGAGGAATCCCCAAAGGCCCTCCATTCTGAGCAGGGCTGGCTCCCTCCGGGGCTTCTGAGGCAGGGCTTACCTTCAGGGCGCCTCCAAAGCTAGGGCCCGCCGGCCATGGCTCCTCGGGAAACGTCTCTCTCTGGCGCGTGGAGGCCTCAGCTGTGCAGCGCCTGCTGAGTCCCCCGGAAACAGGCCCCGATCAGGAAGGTTCCTAGGCCTCAACCCTCTGCTCCTCCTGCTCTTAGTCTCTGGGAGGCAGCCAGGGAAGATAGTAGAGGGGTCCCTCCACTTTCTGTGGGGTTAGGCTCCCCTTGGATGTTGAAAAACCACAAATTGAAAACAACAACAACAACACTATTCTCTCCTGCATCACTAGACTGGGCTCTGCAGCCTAATGGTTTCTCCACCTCAGGCATCAGAAGGGCGGCCAGGCCCAGAAAAACCCATAGGAGTGAAGGCAAACAGCCACTCAAAGGAAAGGTTGTTTTTTGAATCACACATCAAAAGAGCCATAGGCAGAATAGGGAAACTGGTGAGGGAACACAATCTCCAATTGATCTACATTGATTTCAGCAAGGCCTTTGACAAGGTTCCCTGTGACATTCTTGCAAACAAGCGTGTAAAATGTGGGCTAGACAAGGTAACTGTTGCATGGATTTGTAACTGGTTGACCGGCCGAACCCAAAGGGGGCTCAGCAATGGCTCCTTTTCATCCTGGAGAGAAGTGACCAGTGTACATTTTGTCCCTGGTAAAAGTGGACAATTATGGCAACCCTCCCACAGGGCTCTGTCCTGGGCCCAGTGCTATTCAACATCTTTATCAATGACCTGGATGACAGAATTGGGAGCATACTTATCAAATTTGCAGATGACACCAAATTAGGAGGAATAGCTAATACTCCAGAGGACAGAATCAAGATTCAAAATGACCCAAATAGACTAGAAGGCTGGGTCAATGCTAATAAAATGAAATTCAACACGGAGAAATGTAAGGTACTGCACTTTGGGCAGAAAAATGAAATGCATAGATATAGGATGGGGGACACCTGGCTTAAGGAGACTACATGTGAAAGGGATCTAGATCTAGGGGCCTGTACAGACAGGCCAAAATAAAGCTGCTTCAGGTCACTTTGGAGGTGTGCTGTTTAAATGATGCATGTGTCCTAAGAGGCCAGAAGCCATGCCAAAGCCACACTCAAGTCCAGTGTAGCTTCTGGCCTCTTAAGATGCGTGCGTCATTTGAACAGCATACCTCCAAAGTGACCCAAAGCATAATTTTTGTGGGTTTTTCAGGCTATGTGGCCATATTCTAGAAGAGTGAATTCAAAACCAGTCCAAAGCAACCTTGTATTTGCTTTATTCCCAAAAGCCTAGCAACTTGCCTGGTTCACTGCTACAGTTTTGAAGTCTCCAATGAAAGCTTTAATCTGTTCACCACACCAGTCCATGGATTCAACTAGTTTCCTCCAAACCTTTGATAGGTGAGATAGGTGATGAACATATATATATATATATATATATATATATATATATATATATATATTTGCAACTTAAAATTGAAGGGCACAACTAAAATAAGAACTAGAATAAGAACTAAAAAAGTTACTTTGAGTGGGAGGGGAAAAGAGAGTAATAAAACGACTTAAGGAGCTGGGGATGTTTAGCCTGGAGAAAAGAAGGTTAAGAGGTGATAGCCCTGTTTAAATATTTGAAGGGATGTCATATTGAGGAGGGAGCAAGCTTGTTTTCTGCTGCTCCAGAGAACAGGACCAGGAACAATGGATCCAAGCTGCAGGAAAAGAGATTCCACCTCAACATTAGGAAGAATTTCCTGACAGTAAGGGCTGTTCGACAGTGGAACAAACTCCCTCGGAGTGTAGTGGAGTCTCCTTCCTTGGAGGTCTTTAAACAGAAGCTGGATGGCCATCTGTCGGGGATGCTTTGAATGTGATTTCCTGCATGGCACAATGAGGTTGGACTGGATGGTCCTTGTGGTCTCTTCCAACTCTGGATTCTATAATTCTATGAAAACACATCACCATTGGGCTATGATTACAGTTATTATTTTAATTAACACTTAGTTCTAGCCAGTAATTTAGTTGCAGTAAGGTATAGGACCATGGGGTTTTGCTGAAGGCTTTATAGAATTTATACTATTTGAGTATATCAATATCTTTTTAAATTATTTTTTAGAATTATTATCGTTTATCATTTTCTTCTTTCGGGTCCTTCTGTTGTTGCTGTGTGCCTTCAAGTCATTTCTGATCTATGGCGACTTTAAAAAAAACTATCACAAGGTTTTCTTCATAAGATTTGTTCAGAGGCAGTTAAATAAATAAATAAATTTATTTTTATACCGCCCTTCCACAGATCAGGGCGGTTTACAGCATAATAAAATACAAAAAATTACACAATACAATTAAAACAACAACAGTATAAAACCCCCGTTTGTCTTTGCCTTCCTCTGAGGCTGAGAGCCAGTCACACTGAGGTTTTTGCAGCTCAGATCCGGGGTGACTCCTGGTTCAGCTTTGCGAATTCACGTTACAACGCACATGTTTTATCACACCTGGTTGCCCTTCCATTGCCCTTCTGAATCGAGGGGGAATTGATTCCAAGGCAAGTTACGTGATGCAGATTCACACAAAGTGGAGTAAGTGCAAATTGTATTACCACACCGGTGCATACCATGCGGATTCAACTATTCGAATTGGGACCCTTGTGCATGCTCAGTGGGGGGCTGAACGCATCGTGAACCTTTGCACTTCTGGGGTGAAGATGGGGCCACTTCCTAGTTCCACTTTCACTTGAATGACAGCTTCAAGTTCTATGGGCTTTAGTTTTGGCACCCAAACTAGCATTCTTTTTCTGGGAGATATGGTCCGTTTTTGCAGTCACACAAGCAGCCTTCCCCAGTGGCATCGGAAACAGCCGCTTTCCCCCTGCTTGCCAGCATGTCTCCTGTCCACATTAAACCATGAATACATTCATTCCCCAGTAGCTCTCTGCCCTTTCCCCAGTGGCATCGGAAACAACCACATTTCCCCTCGGCAGCAATGGAAGCGGGGGGGGGGGGGGGGGTTACCGGAAGCAAATGGGAAAAAATTGCAGCACGGCATCATGGGAAATGGGGGACCTTGGAGGTTTGGGCGGATGTACCAGGACGGAAGCAAAGTTTCATACCACACCAGACCAACTCAGAGTGAAATCAAAGTGAGCTTGAATGTGAATTCTGTGAATTCACTTTTTACCAAATTCACCAAAATGAGGAGTCACTTTGGATTCACTGCAGAAGCGCCACGGAAGGAGCTCCCATAGAAAGGAATCACATGTGATAATACATCACGTTATCGCGTGGATTCGCATTGTTGGACCCGCAGTCACGTCAGATCAGAGTGGCAAAAACCTCCGTGTGATAAGGGCCAGTAACTTGTCCAAGGCCACACAATGGGTTCCATGGCCAAGCAGGGATTCAAACTCTGTTCTCCAGAGCTGTAGTCCAAGACTCAAACCACTGAAACACACTGGTTGTCTCCAGACCCTTCATTGCTTATTTTGTTATTGTTGTTGCTTATGGCAAAATTTCTGACTTATGGCAACCCTCAGGTGAACCTATCATGGCAAATTTCTTCAGACGGGGCTTGCCACTGCCATCCTCTGATACTTGCAGAATGTGACTTGCCCAAGGTAACTCAGTGGGTTTCCATGGCCGAATAGGAATTGAAGCTTGCTCTCCAGAGTTGTAGTCTACACTCAAACCACTATGCCACACTGGCTCTCTTTGTTCATTGTTTATACAGGTTGAGTATCCCTTATCTGGAATTCGAACAACTGAAATACTCCAAAATCCAAATTTGTCCACATAGGTGGCTGAAATAGTGACATTTTTGTTTTCAGTTCACAAACTTTCTTTCATGTACAAAATTATTACGAATATTATGTATACAATTACCTTCAGGCTGTGTTTGAAGGTGGATACGAGACTTAAATGAATGTCATGTTTATAATTGGGCTCCATCCCCAAGATATCTCATTATGTATATGCAAATATTCCAAATTCCCAATCATTTTGAATAAGAGAGACTCATCCTTATTTTGGAAAGTTCTCTTGCAATCCTTATTATAAATCTGTTACCCTATATCTTTATAATAAATGGGGCAGAATTGTTAAGTGTTTTCATATGTAGCAGGCCCAGGCAACTGCCTTCCAACAGTTTTTGGACTGCAACCTCCCCAATCCCACATCAATGGCTAGGGGTAGAGTTTATGGGAGTTGTAGTCCAAAAGCAACTGGAGGAACGCAGCTGCTCATCCCTATCAAATATAAATTTCCCTCACACAACAGGGCTATGTGTGTTCACCACATCTACTCTATAGTGAAACATGATATTGGCATTTGGATTGTATTTTTCAGTGTTTAACACTTAACATATGTTATTTAACACCCCAACAGATTTTAAGGTAGGCTTATGGTATTATCACAGTATTGGAACTGAGACTGAGCATCTGTGAAAAGAGTGACTTGCTTAATTCCTCTCAGTAAAATCTAAAATTGAGGTTTGTCCTTGCATTCCCCTGGCTGCTATGAATCAACTTTTGTGCAATATTGTTGAGCTATGCAACAAAGGTGAAGTAAGACCTTTGAAGCAATCTAGGAAGCATATATCTGGACTGTGCTCTGAAGGTGCAATTCATAGAGATTTCTGGATTAAAATAATGATATTTTCAGCCAAATGGTTATCAACAGGATCACTGGGAAACTCTCATGAGGCTTGAGCACAGGGCATCGCTTCTGTGGCTCGAAGCGTCACCATTTTGAGGCAGACTGTAGCAAAGGGTTAGAGCACATGGTGACATGGGAGAAGTGGTGGCAAAAAGGAGCTTTCAGATTTGGAACCCTGCTTAACTTTTGTGAGCTTTGCTGGGACTTGGCTAGCAGGTTGGAGCTGCACTGCTGCTCCTGCTTTCTTTCATCAGACGGTGAGAGAAGAGGTAGCAGAAGAAACCATTTTTTGTAGGAGAGTGTGTGTGTGTATATATTCATATATATTCATCTCCACAAAAAATATTTGTTGTAAAGGCTTTACTGTACCGATGAAAGAGTATGTCTAGCTTTTGCAGCAGACTGTTTGGAAAGATCTGCTAGACAAATGTAATAATAATAATAATAATAATAATATGATTTATTTATAGCCTACCATTTCTCAAGGAATCAAGGCGGGTTACAACATCTTAAAAACCATACAATGCAATAGAGTAAAATATCAGTTACCATTAAAACAGCTCATTCCATAGTCTAGGAGCAGCAGTGGAATAGGCCCTCTAGATCACAGCAGATAATCTTGATTTTTTAGGCTGTAATAAATTCTTCCCAGAGGACCGAAGGGTGCGTGGTGGACTGTATAGAAGAAAGCATTCCCGCAAGTGGTCTGGACCCAAGTCATGTAGGGCTTTAAAGTTAATAACCAGCACCTTGTACCGTGGCCGGAAACTGGCTCCCAAAGGGATTTCAATACAGGTGTTATATGGCTGCTTCTCAATGTACCCGCAACCAATCTGGCTGCCATATTTTGTACCAACTGAAGTTTCTGAACTTGGCATAAGGTTAGCCCCATGTAGAGCGCATTACAGAAGTCAAGTGGAGAGGTTACCAATGCATGTACTACTGTTTCTAGGTCTCCAGGCTCAAGGAAGGGACGCGGCTGGCATATCAGCCGAAGCTGATAACAAGTACTCCTGACTGTCACATCCACCTGAGCTGTCAAGTGAAGAGACAAGTCAAGGAGCACCCCCAAGCTTCAGGGGAAGCGTGACCCCATCCAAAACAGGCTGGCATATCTCCATTCCTGGATTAAGGGTCTCTATAGCAAATACCTCCATCTTACCTGGATTCAATTTGAGTCTGTTTTCCCTCATCCAGTCCATTACCGCCTCAAGACAGGCATTCAGAGGAGAGATGCCATTAGTCACTGCATCAGTCCAAGACATAGAGAAATATATTTGGGTGTCATCAGCGTACTGATAACATCCCGCCCCATGTCTCCAGATGATCTCACCCAGCGGCTTCATGTAAATGTTAAGTAGCATGGGAGACAGGATGGTGCCCTGGGGGAGGCCAGATTTTAGCTCTCTCTTAGAAGAGCAACTGTCTCCCAGCATCACCATCTGGAACCTGCCTGAGAGGTAGGAGCGGAACCTCCGAAGGGCAGTGCCTCCGATTCCCAACTCTCCCAGGTTTTCCAGAAGGATAGCTTGGTCAATGGTATCGAAGGCCGCTGATATTAACTCTGATGCCTGATTTGTAAATTACAACACATTGTAAACCACATAGTAAACTCCATATCCTACCATACTCTTAATGATTGGTCTGAAATCCTTTATGCATAAATGTACATTATTATTCCAGTTAAAAGATTTACTGTATTGGTGTGAGATAACAGTAAGGCAATCTGACAAATAACAAATTGCCCAGTGTCACCCACAAACATTTCTTACCAATGATATTTCAAAAACTAACATGGAAAAATTGCCTCGCATAGTATCTTATGTGTATCTACACCCACAGAGTCCAGCAAGTAGGACTCCAGAAAGTCCCCGAACCAAAAACATATTTTCAGTGGCAGACCTTACCTTGGAAAAAAAATGAAATAAATAAAAGTAATACTTATAATGTTTATTATTAGTAGTATTAGTATTTCTGATGCAGAGTAATGCCTGAAAAAAATAGTGTAGCTTGGGTTTGACCTCTCCTGTGTTATTTTAATGGATCTTTAGCTGAATGACACCAGTAAAAAACTGATGGCAAAAGTATTACAGTGATTTGATGAGAATACCACTGGAAATGCCTGTGTGTGACACAATTCTGATGTTTTTCGTTTTTTATTTGTACTCCACTACCAATGTAGATGCTCATCTTACAGGATTCCTCGTTTTTCATCAATCTCATTAATAAGGTAGGTTTGCTGAAAGACAGTGCTGGCCCATGGTTACATGGTAAATTCTATGACCAACCAGAGATTTGCACTTGAAGCTCCCTGTTTCATTTCCAGCTCTTTACTGGAATACTTTCCCAGTAACTTACAAAATTAGAATGAGTTACATGATGTGCAAATTAGTTGCCTGGATCTGAGGATCTAGGATATGGCAACCCTGCTCCAAACAGTAGTAATTTAACACAAGACAGCATTGGAACCAAAAATATGCAGACAAAAAAAAAGAACTCTGATAATTATTTGCTTCATAATTTCCCCTGCTAGTTACGGATGTAGCTGATCTGTGTGCCCCTGCTTCAGAAATGAAAAATAAAAATGTCCAAACATTGGGTTTGGAAAGATACTTTAAAGAAGAATGAACAGAATGGCATGCTGAAAACATCCATAATTGATCAAAGGCAGTATATAGTTTCAGACTGAGAATGTCATCCTACCACAGCTCAGTTATGTATGGCTTCAGTATATAATTGAATTCATTATTCTTAAAAGTAAACTGCTCATGCAACAGATCTTGGAAAAGTTATGTCTTTGAACTACAACTCCCAAACTCCCAGCCAGCATCGCTGAGGTATTCTGAGGGCTGTTGTTCAAATAACTAACATTTCAAAGCTCTGCTCTACATTCACCTTAACAGCTGAAGGAAGGATCAATCACTATGGCCATGACTGCAGTTGATATCGTAGAAGCTGCTTGTCTTGATGTACAGTGGACCCTTGTTATACGCTGGGGTTTGGTTCCAAGATCCCCTATGGATAACAAAATCTGTGGATGCTCAAGTCCCATTAAATATAATGTCAGAGCAAAATGGTGTATCTTATAAAAATGGAAAATCAAGGTTTGATATTTAAAATGTATAAATTTTTTGAACATTTTCAAACCGTGGATGCTTGAATCCATGTATAAAAAATCTGAGTATAAGAAGGGCTGACTGTATTATCATCTTTATATTGGGGTATTGAGCAGTACAGGCAGGCTCTCTTTCATTTGATTCTTGTATCACTTTTGGCGATGTTCATAGTAAATATAAATACAACAAATACAATCACACAGAGCAAATAAAATATGGTAAAATTTAAAGTCAACAATTTTCCATTATAAATATAATAACTCAGATAAGGTGGCATGCTGTGGTAGTTTAAGTGTTGGACTATGACTCTGGAGACCAGGGTTTGAATCCTGGCTTGGCCACGTAAATCCACTGGGTGACCCTGGGCAAGTTGCACTCTCTCAGTCTCAGAAGATGGCAATAGCAAACTCCCTCCAAAGAAATCTGCCAAGAAAATCCCATGACAGGTTCTTCTTAGGTCACCATAAGTCGGAAACAACTTGAAAGCACACAACAACAACAACAACAACAACAATTCAGATAAAAGCTCTCTGAAGTAAAATTGTTTCACTTGTTATGTAAAAGCTTACAAGGATAGAACCAACCTTCCCTTTCTAACCCAAGCCTTAGAGTTCTTCAGCTGTAGATGTACCTCAGTATCCCCCAGTTGGATAGCTGTGTAAAAGGTACAGGACTATTAGCTGGACACCAGATTTAAATTGTGTTTGATTGTATTTGCAAATTCAACAAATATATGGGTAATAAACAGAAGCTGAGTCCATCTAAAAGAGGATGCCCTAGGCTTGTGGTTGGAGCTTATTGCTTGGCTTTTAAATTTGGCTTACCTCTATCCAACTTAATTCAGGCGGCATCCTAATGTTATCAGAAATCTTTGCTGCTGAATTTGCCACCCAAATACATCCAAGTCCATCCCTGCTTCCAGGAGCGCTCTGCATAGCTCTTTTCAAATCCAAAAGTTTTCTGGCTTAAGAAAATGGCCACTGGAGTACTCCTGGAAGCAGGGATGGCCCCGGGTTGTATTCTTAAAAGTACCTTAAAAACCCTAAGGTTTTTGCAAATTCAGTGGCAAAAACCTTCTGATAAGATCAGGATGCAGCCCAAATTGAAATTTAAACCAGGAGAGGTAAGCCAAATTAATGAACCAAGTGATAAGCTCCATTTATTGGACTGTTAAGTAGTATTTGGTCTGAACTGAATGGGGTTATATGGATTACCTCAGTTCACAAAGCCTCTGAGAAAGAAGCTCCTTTTAAAAAAGTCTTTTAAAACCCACTCAGCCTTTTCCCCTTCTCATGTTCTGACTAGTTGGAATTTTTTAAAGCACTATTAGCATTGGGAAGAAGGGCTTCCAAAATACATTTTTGGGGTTGGTTTGCAGCATGTCTGTAGTAAACAATACAAGAAAGTTTGAGATGAGAGAAAACATCATTCTAATTTAGCAATTCTTTTGTAGACATGTGTGCCTCTCTAGCACAGGCCAGATAAATAGTAGCTGTCCTGAGAATCCCTTAGTGAGCATGAATTAACAGCGAAAAAGATAAAAGGGGAATGCAGATTGCCTGATTCACCACATACCCTAAGTGTATTAAAAAAACCACAGGTCTATAAGTTTGGCCTCTCAAATGGAAAGCATAAGAAAAGAGGAAACTAATGAAAGAAAGAAAGAAAAAAAGAAAGAATGAATAATGTTTGGATTCCAAGCAGTCTCCAGAAGGTCTGCAATGTTTTTGTTTAGGTATGCAAATATTGAGAACAAGCATGGTGTAGTGGTTGAGCATGGTGTAGTGGTTGACTGTGGAGACCAGAGTCTGAATCCCAGCTGGGCAAGTTGCGCCTCTCAGCCTCAGAAGATGGCAATGGCAATGCCCCTCCGAAGAAACATGCCAAGAAAACCCCATGATAGGTTTGCCTTAGGTTCTTCGTAAATTGGAAATGAGTTGAAGGCACTCAACAACAACAAATGCAGTCTTACCAGACCTGGTTATTTTATTTCCAATGTGCATATTGTTCATTTTGGATTAAAGGTTTGCTTAAACACATTGAAATGCTGTTCTTTTTTATAATATAGGAACCTATCCCTATGCTTTCCATTTTATTTTTGCCTCTGGTAGCAAATTTTCTAATGCCTAGGAACAAATCTACTTCATTAACAAAGGTATACCTAGTATGTAGAGAGAACTGGTAGCACCTTTGAGAGTAACTGAAAGAAAGAAATTGGCAGCATGAGCTTTCATAGACTTCAGTCGACTTTCTCAGATGCATTTGGTGGAGTGGAAGCCAGGCACAGACATATATATATATATATATATATATATATATATATATATGCCATTGGTATATGAGGATGTCAATTCAAATTACAAATCCTTTGTGTATGGAAATGAAGTTGCAGGTCCAGTTTTAATTATGGCTGTTAGTGCACAGAGGCATAGGAACAGGGATGTAGCCAGGATTTTGGAAAGGTGAGGTTAGGAATGCTATGTACACCATTCACTATATTAACGGAAGGGCAGTCTGGACCCCATGGACCCCCCCACTTGGCTATGTCCCTGATCGGAAACTGGTCTTTGTGTATGGAGATGAACTGGCAGATCTAGCTTTGCAGTGGGACTAGCCTGTGGTGAGGAGAATAGATGAGTGTTGGGCATCCCCATGAGGATGGGGGCAGATAGTGTTGAAGTGTGTGTAGTGAGTTAGGAAATGATTGTTTTTGTTCAATCCATTACTGTGGGACTGTAGTTTGTGGATGAATTCCAATTCTGCTATTTCTCTTTCCAATCAACCTTTGTAGTTCTTTTGTTCAGTGACCGCAGTTCTGAGGTCTGAGATGGAATGCCCCGGGAGACTGAAATGTTCTGCCACTGGTTTTTGTGTATTCCCATTCCTAATGTCTGATTTATGTCCATTTATCCTCTGATGCAGGGACTGGCCTGTTTGCCCAAAGTAGAGTGCCGAAGTATGTCATAGATCACACTGGAGGATGAGCACATGAAGGCCCCTAATAAAAACCTGGGTGCTGATGCCATTAGGTCTTGTGATAACATTTCCTGGATAAATGTGTGGGCAAAGTTGGCATCTTGGTTAGTGGCAAGGCTTAGTACCTGTGTCGTTATCTGTGTAGTGTATTGTCCTGTAAGGTGAGTACCTATTTGCAGTTTGGAGGCTGTCTGTAGGGGAGTAAAGGTTTGCCACCAAGAGCCCTTGAAAGAGTGGCATTATTGTACAGAATGGGTTTTAGTTCATTGATGACGCACGCCTGAACTTTGGCTGTGCTGGCTGGGAGTGGTGAAAGTAGTAATCTGATAACTTCTGGGGGTCCAAGGCTGAGGAGAGCTGCTTCTTTTTTGTCCTGGGTGATGCACAATCAAAACACTGGTAGACGGAGCAAAACACATCTGCGAACCCCACTTCTTATCCTGGGCATAAAATACTGTTTGAAAACACTGAAGTTCTGGACCATGCCAACCACTACAATGTCAGGTTGCACAGGGAAGCCATTGAAATCCACAAACACCTGGACAATTTCAACAGAAAAGAGGAAACCTTTAAAGTAAACAAGGTTTGGCTACCAGTCCTGAAAGATAGCAAGACAGCGACTGAAAATGCAAATGAGAACTCTCCCAGCAGACAATGAACACTATCAAGCAGATATCAATCCTCTTTTGCAGACCCTCCACCCTGAGGCCTGCCATTAGCAACAAAAACAATATACATGCAAATTCACTCCTGCCTTTCCAGGTCACACATTATATATACCCAAGTCATTTCCAGGCAAACATTCTCTGAAGATGCCAGCCACAGATGCTGGCGAAACGTCAAGAAGAAAATTTTCTAGAACATGGCCACATGGCCCGATAAATCCACAAAAAACCATGGATGCCGGCCATGAAAGCCTTCGACTTCACATTGTTTTTCAATTATTCGCTCTTTCAACCATTCTAAATTATATGTACTGACACCATGGCTGTTTAATTCTGTGAGTTCTCTGGTTCCATCTTTTCTTTTGCCAAGTTAAGGAATCCAGAATGGCCAGAATTTTAATACTACTATATATAAATCTGGAAGTCAACCTCATGTGTAAGTTGATGGCAGGATTTGAGTACAAAGTTATGAATTATGACGACCCGTTGATAAGTCAATGGTAAAACTTAGGGTCAGGTGACAAAGGATGTAAAGGACAAAGCAAAGGAAAACGATGCCAAAGAACTCCCAAAATTCGGGTAGACATAACTGTTTGTGCTCACCATAAAGGCTGGATGAATGAGAAGGGAACTGTCTAATGAGGGATGTGACCAGATGCTGGCAGGGCTAAGAAAAAGGGCACATGTCAAAAAGGATGTAATGGCAAGAGTTAGGGCACACCATCAATTCTATATAAAAAAAGGATCCAACTCCTTCTCTGAGTAGAGTGGTGAAAGTTGAGAGCTTATCAGTCCTGGGAGAACCTAAAAGACGCACTGACCCACTGTACTGTCTCAGCACTACTTTGAGGGGAAGCACCAAAGAGCTGCCACCACCACTAGTACTTTTTTCTCATGCAGGCATTCAAAAAAGCCAGAAGAGGTGCCACAGCTGAGAAAGTAAAGGGGGTCAGTGCTTCTTTTAGGTTCTCCTGGACAGTCTAAGCGCTTGCCTTTCACCTTTTTACTTAGAGAAGGGGATGGATTCTTTTTTTTTTTTAAAGAAGAGTTAAGGCACAGTACTTTGACTCATCCACCCAGTTTTTGGGGTCAGTTTTTTGACTAACGTTTCCAGACTTATGCATGAGTGTACACTATACTTAATAGTATACTTAATTCATATTGTTTGTTCTGTTTTAAATTGCACAGCTACAGTGGAAAGGTGGATATAGACTTTTATAAAATAATTAGTCGGCCCTCCATATCCATGGATTCTTTATCCAGATCCAACCATCCACAGCTTGAAAATTGATTTTGAAATATAAATTCCAAAAAGCAAACTTTGATTTTGCTATTTTATATTTGGGACACCATTTCACTAAGCCATTGCATTTAATGGGACTTGAGCCTCCATGGATTTTGGTATCTATAGGGGGTCCGGGAATCAAACCACAGTGGATACCAAAGGCCCATTGTAAGTAAAATTCTGACTCTTGTCAGTCTGGCACATTGTTCTTCTTGAACTAGGTGAATATATTAGTTGCAAGTATTAATAAATAATTTTCTTTGTTCTGTTGCTGTTTTTCTGCACCTGGATTTTCATAAAGTCTGACATAATTAAGTACACACCTAAAATGAGTGGAAGGTCTATCCTTATCTTGATTCTGAGAGAACCCAGCTTGGAGTGAAAATAGTCTCCATGTTATATAGAAATGTCAAGGTTAGATATTTCTTAAACATTTCTGATAAATACTAGAAGTTACTCAGTCTCAGCATGCCTTTTTCAGCCTCAACTAGGGAAGGCTGCTAAGAGCATTTAGTAGACCTTGAAGCACTGAGAAGCAACCTAATTCAATTTGAGGCTGTGGAAGACCATTTTGAAAGGTCCGGCTGTTACTCCCAGCATGCTCAGCTTGTTACATGTTTGACTGGAAAGATTTCATGTCATAGCAAACTTGTTAAAGGCAAATTATCTTGGTCTGGCTGCAAATCTAACCATTAGTACAGATACAAAGACTTTAGAATAATTTAAAATTTGTTGATTATGAATTATAATTTAAAATATATCTAGTGCAAGCCAGTAACACATTTCATCAGATATAATATGACATCATTTTTATTGTGGATGTTTGGGACTGCAGTTCAAGATTAAGGTGTACTTATACCCCCAGACAACAAATGGCTCCCAGGCTAGCATCCAGTAAGTCATGATGTGTAAGTCTCCTTTATGTAGGGTTGCCATAACCCGGCGGGGGGTGGGAATTTCCCGCTTTTGGACCGTCTGCACGGTCACGGTACGGTTTGCCCCCCGCCCCCGGGTTTGCCCCCGCCCCTGGGCTTTTTTATTGCGCCGCTATGGCGGCGCCTTTGGCCACTCTTGTGGCCGCCACCGCCGCCACCACCAATGCAGCTGTCGCTGTGTGGTGGCCTGCCTGTGGCTGCTCCGCTGGCCGCCACTGCCGCTGCTGCTGCCGCCGCAATTCACTAGGTGCTCCAGCGTGCCCACACTCCCAGTATTTAATTTTCCCGGGCGCACTGGAGGAGCACCTACTATTGGCTGGCAGGCTGCCAATAGCGGAACAGCCTGCCCCCTGCTTCAGGAGTCTATGACTGCTGGCAGGAGCCGGGGCTGTTCCAGCTCTCTGCCCCCATTGGCCGCCCAGGTTAAAGAGGAGGAGCTCTACTCTATTTACTTCCTGGGCCGGCAATCGGTGAAGGACTGAGGCGGCGAGCGGAGGAGGGCACTGGGCAGCCCCCGCCGCAGCAGCAACAAAAGCGGCAGCCGCAGCAGCAACAAAAGCGGCAGCCGCAGCAGCAACAAAAGCGGCAGCCGCAGCAGCAACAAAAGCGGCAGCCGCAGCAGCAACAAAAGCGGCAGCCGCAGCAGCAACAAAAGCGGCAGCCGCAGCAGCAACAAAAGCGGCAGCCGCAGCCAACAAAAAGCGGCAGCATCGAGAGCAGCAACAAAAGCGCAGGCCGCACAGCAGCCAAAGCGGATAGGAGTGAGAGAAAGGTAGGGCTTGTCCTGGGGCCGGGGGGATGTTTTTGGCTAGCTGTGTGAGCGTGAATCAGTTTGCAAAGGGACCTTCCACGTTTATCATCATCATCATCATCATCATCATCCAAAGGCCTAGCTGTGTGTGAATCAGTTTGCAAAGGGACCTTCCATGATTATCAATATTATTATTAGCATGCAAAGACCTAGCTGTGTGAGTCAGTTTTCAAATGCCCAAATGTGCTTCGTGTGTGTTTTGGAATGGGGGAGGGGGGTTGGCCAGAAAGGGAAGTACATTTCTGCCATCTGTCTAGGAATAATGCCAAAATGTCCTCTATTTTGATCATGCCTAAGGAACATGCATTTATATTAACATTTTTAAAAAATCATAATTTTTTCGCATGTCCTCCATTTTTATAAAATGTGTCCTATATTTGAAAATATTGCCCTACATTTGCCCTACATTTGTCCCGTTTTCGAGGTCCAGACTTATGGCAACCCTACTTTTATGACATTGTGTTGTTGTTAACTGCCTGCAAGTTGATCTTGGCCCATGGCGACCCTGCTAATGAGACTTCTCCAAGACTCCTGGTCCTCCACTGCTCTGCTCAGCTCCTGTAAACTTATACTCATGATTTCTTTAAGCCCATCATCTAGCATTTGGCCTTCCTCTCTTTCTACGTCTCTCCACCTTTCCTAGCATTATTGTTTTTTTCCAGTTATTAATGTCTTTTCATGATATGTCCAAAGTAAGACAGCCTAAGTTTTGTCATCTTGGCTTCCAGGGAGATTTCTGGCTTGATCTGTTCTAGGACCTATTTGTTTGTCTTTCTGACTGCCCACAGAATCCTCAGCATTCTTCTCCAGAACCACATCTTGAATAAATTGATTTTGTTCTTATCTTCTTTCTTAACTGGCCTGCTCTCACATCCATACATGGTAATAGGGAATACAGTCAGCCCTCCATATCCACAGATTTTTTATCCATGCCTTCAAGCATCCACTGTTCGAAAATCTTTTTAAAATGTATAAATTCCAAAAAGCAAACCTTGATTTTGCCATTTTATATAAGGGCCACCATTTTACTACACCGTTATATTTAATGGGACTTGAGCATCCACAGATTTTGTTGTCCATGAAGAATCCTGGAACCAAACCCCAGCAGATACCAAGGGCCTACTATATACACTAATGGCACTTGTTTGATTCCAGCTTTTGTGCTGAATGGCATATCTTTGCATTTTAAGATCTTTTCTAGTTCTTTCATAGCTGCCTCCCCCCCCTCCCCAAATTCTTAATCTTTTTTTGATCTCCTGGCTGCAGTCCCCATTCCTATCAGTGTTTGATCCCAGATATGAGAACTATTTTACTGTTTCTGTTTCCTCATTGTCTAGTTTGAATTTGTATGAGTTCTCCTTGGTCATTATTTTTGTTTTCTTTATGTTCAACAGTAAGCCTGCCTTTGCACTTTCCTCTTTGATCTTCCTTGGTAGTTGTTTGAGGTCTGTGAGGTTTTCTGCTAGTATTTGTCAGCATAGCTCAGATCGTTGATATTCCTTCCTTCTATTCACTTCTCCCTCTTCTGTGTCTAAACCTGCTTTTCTTATAATATGTTCTGCATATAAATTGAATAGTTAGGGTGATAAGATGCAGTCTTGTCTGACTCCTTTACCAGTTGGGAACCATCCTGTTTCTCTGTGTTCTGTTCTGACAGCAGCCTCTTGTCCAGAGTACAGATTCCTCATCGGGACTATCAGATGTGTTGGCACTCTCATGTCTTTAAGAGCATTCCATAGCGTTTCATGAACTATGCAATTAAAGGCTTTGCTATAGTCTTATAGAAAGCACATGCTGGTTTTCTTTTGGAATTCCTTGGTGAGCTCCATTAGCCATTGTATGTTTCCAATGTAATCCCTAGTGCAGTGATGGCGAACCTATGGCACGCGTGCCAGAGATGGCACTCGGGGCCCTCTCTGTGGCCGCATGTGCCATCGCCCCAGCACAGAGTTTGTTACTAGAAGCTCAAAGGGACATGACACTTTGCAATAAATAAGTGGGTTTGGGGTTGCACTTTGGGCACTTGGCCCCTAAAAGGTTCACCATCACTACCCTAGTGCCTTTTCCTTTCCATGAACCCTGCTTGGACCGCTATGTTGCAGAATTTTGAGCATGATTTGCTTGCGTGGGAGATCAGTGCTATAGTTGCTGCAGTCTCTTGTGTCTCCTTTTTTGTGGATGGGGATTTACTGTATATTGATCATTTCCGATTTGTTGGCAATTGTTTTGTTTTCCATATCTGTTGACATATGCTGGTTAGCAGTAGAGTTGACTCTGTCAATGTGGATTGTAGCAGTTCGATTGGAATATCATCTGTTCTTGGAGACTTGGGTTTTTTTTTTTTTTTTTGCCATTTCTCTTATTGTAGCTTCCAACTCGATTTTTAGAATTTGGGGTTCATCTTCATATGGCTCTTCATTCCATGTGTCCTTCCTGTTGTCATCTCTTTTATACATATATATGTGTATTGCATCCAATGTCATTTTATTTCATCCTGGTCTTTAATTATGTTATTTTTATTGTCATAGAGTGTCCTGGTCCTTGGTCTGAACTTGCCTTTGATTTTCCAAATCTTGTGGAATAGATCTCTTGTTCTTCCCTTTTTGTTGTCTTCTATTTCTCTGCATTACAACTCACTTATTTGGTCATTACAAAGGTCAGAATTCTGTTCCAGTCATACAATGCCCCAAAGCCTCATCCAACCCTCCTTGTAAGCTGCACAGCCTCCCTTCAGTGTTTTCAAACAGTATTTTATGCCCAGGATGGTTTGTGGCATGTTCTGAAATTCTGGACCATGCCAACCCTGTGTCAGGATGCACAAGGAAGCCATTGAAATCCACAAACATCTGGATAATTTCAACCAGAAAGAAGAAACCCTTAAAGTGAACAAAATTTGGCTACCATTCCTGAGGAATAGCAAAATAAGGACTCAGCAAATGCAAATAGGAAACCACTCAGTCAGGGGCTTTCCCAGCAGATAATGATCACCAATTAGCAGACATTAATCCTCTTTTGCATTAGCCTCTCAGCCTGAGGCCTACCATCAGCAACATAACAATACACATGCAAATCACTTCTGCATTCCTAGGCTCACACAGTATATATACACCCACTTTTTCCAGGCAAGCATTCTCTGAAGATGCCAGCCACAGATGCTGGTGAAACGTCAGGAAGAAACTCTTCTAGAACATGGCCGCATAGCCCGAAAAACCCACAAAAAACTATGGATGCCGGCCATGAAAGCCTTCAACCTATCATGGAGGTTTCTTGGCAGGTTTTTTTCAGAGGGGGTTTGCCAATGCCATCCTCTGAAACTGAGAGCATGTGACTTGCTCAAGGTCATCCAGTGGGTTTTATGGGTCTCCTGGTCTCCAGAATCATACTCCGACACTCAAGCCATTATGCCATGTAAATACTGAATTTAATAAAACTGTTCTACCATATATACTCGACTATAAGTTGACTTCATGTATAAACTGAGGGCAGGTTTTAGGGGCCAAATTTTGGATTTTGATTTGACCTATGGATAAGTTGAGGGTAAAGTTTAGGCGCATGTCACAAAGGATCTAAAGAAGGAAGCAAAGGAAAACAATGCCAAAGAACTTGCAAAATTCCAACAGGCATAACTGAGCTCACCCTAAAGGCTGAATGGATGAAGGTTCAGTACTTCCAGGACAAAGTACACTCTGGACTTTCACAACAATGGGACTTTTTTTTGAGTTAAAATACAGTACTGACATTGACCCGTGGATAAGTCAACTCACATTTTTGGGTGAATTTTTTGACTAAAATTTCTAGACTTATACATCAGTATATACAGGAATTTGAATGGTGATATTTCCTTATAAAATGTTAAAAGTATGAATATTACATGAATCTGTGAATGAAAATGCACATACTAAATAAACAAAATATTTTTATTCATCTACCAAGTCGAGCTCCCCCATTGCAACATCCGCATGGAGATGTAAAGGTGAGTCCCAAGTGTAAAAAGTTATTTCTTATTCCAGCATAAAATATTGTTAACAATAACAAAACAACATTTCTTTTCAGTATTCTTGCATCCACAGCTTCCCGATGACAAGTGTCTAATTTTCATCTTTTTAAATTGTTTTTTTTTAACCTTTTAAAATTGTTTGCTAACTCTAAACATATACACTCTTCCCTCCATATTTGCGGCTTTGATATTTGCGGCTTTGGTTATTCACGAATTTGATTAATAGGTCCTTCAGTGCAACTCTATGGTCAACTTTAACTAAAAGTTGCACTGAAAGACCTAGAGATTCCTGGAGAGAATATTCTACTAGGCCTTTCTAGCTCCTCCTGCGCAGTCCTATGGTCAGTGTCTGTTGGATGTTGACTACAGAGTTGCACTGGAGGACCTAGAGATTCCTAGAGAGGTGTCATCTTAGGTAAAACATGGTGTTTTTGTTATTTGTGGTTTTTCCATATTCACGGGGGTCTTGTGCCCCTAACCCTAGCGAATATGGAGGGACAAGTGTACTCTGTTTTAATAATGCAACATCTTAATTCCATTTGAACGGTCACTTTTGTAAGTTTTTAATTGTACTGTGCATTTTAGAGTGTAAGCCGCTTTGAGTCCCAATTTTGGAAAAAGCAGGGTACAAATAAATATAATAATAATGTCAATAATTAGACCTCAGCTTATTTATAGAGAAAGTGGGAAATTAGTCTTGGATGACTAATTTTGCTACCTTTCTTAACAGCTGAGGGACATTATCTAATGCAGTTGACTGGAGCATAATTAGGTATTGCACATCCACAGAAAGTTTAATTAAAAAAATGGGTATAGGGGAGTACGGCTAAAAATCCCTTATTACTTTTTCTGTCAGCAACAACAGGGACAAAATTAGCGTAAGGTGTAGATTTAGGGCCCATGATAGAGGCAACAGGAATATACTTGGGATATTCTTGTAAAAAAAAATAGCACAAAGAAGCATTTAAAACAAGGGGTTTCCAGCAACAAAATTTATTTAATTAATAGAAACTTCCCACTGAGAAGTGTCTATTTTTATCCTTTTAAATTGTATGATATTTTTAAACAAATTATTTGTTTTCATATTGTAATAGTTTAATTTCATTTTAATGGCCACTTTAAAAAAGTTTTAATTGTACAGTACTGTGCTTTTAGACCATGAGCCGCTTTGAGTCCCAATTTTGGAGGGAAAAGTGGGAGACAGACAAATATGATAATAATTAGACCTCAGTTTATGCGTATGGAAAATGGGATTTGGTCTTGTACGATTATTGTGCTACATTCCTTAAGAGCTGAGGCAATTTTTCTAATGCGGTTGACTGGAGCATGTTAGGTATTCCATATCCTGAGATTGCTTAATTAAGGTTTAGTAATAAGGGAGTAAGGACAAAAATCCCTTGTTCGTTTTTCTGTCAGGGACAAAATTAGCGTAGAGTGTGGATTCAGGGCCCGTTAGACCCAAGGGCAATGCTTGGCATATCGTTGTAAAAATACTGTTTAAAGAAGCATTAAAAACAAGGCATTGCTAGCAACCAAATGTATTTAATGGATAGAAACTTCCCTCTGACAAGTGTGTAATTCTTAAATCTTTTTTAATTGTATTTTTATCTTTTTAAATTGTATTCCATTTTTAAACAAATTACCTGTTTTCTGTGGGTTTTGTGTAGCAATTTAATTCTATTTTAATATACCATTTTTGTATGTTTTTAACTGTATGGTGTTTTTTAATGTTGTAAGCCGCCCTGACTCCCAGCCTTGGGAGAAGGGCGGGATATAAATAAATATAATACTACTACTACTACTACTACTAATTTTTCGGGCTGTGTAGTTGCGTTTGGAGGGATTTATTCCTGACGTTTCGCCTGCAACTGTGGCTGGCGTCTTCAGGGGTTGGTGGCATAGAAGTGAGTGGAGTACAGTATATATACTTGTGGGACCCTTGTTTGGGAGGAAGTGGTTTTTACATGTTAATGGCACATTTGGTTTATCTGTTTTAATATTGTAATAGTTTAGTTCCATCTTAACTGTCACTTTTTGTAAATGTTTAATCATACTGTGCTTTCAGACTGTGAACTGCTTCGAGCCCCAATTTTTTTTTGGGGGGGGGGGGGAAGTGGGATACCAATAAATATAATAACAACTGGACCTGAGTTTATTAACCTGGAAAATGGGACAAGGTATTCTAAACATGTGCTCTGTTTTAATATTGCAATAACTTAATTCCATTTTAAGGGTCACTATTGCAAGTTTTTAATTGTATTGCGCTTTTAGAATGTAAGCTGCTTTGAGTCCTAGTTTTGAAAAAAAAAACACGATGAAAATAAATATTATAATAATGACAATAATTAGGCCTCAGTTTATTTATATGGAAAATGGGACCTTAACTGCTGAGGCCAATTGTCTAATGCAGTTGATTGGAGCATGGTCCGGGTATTCCACATACACAGAAGGTTCAATTAAAATTTGGTATGGCGGAGTAAGGTCAAAAATCCCCTTATGAGTGTTTCTGTCAGCAACAGCAGGGACAAACCTAGTTAGTATAGTAGCTTCAGGACCCCTGATAGAGGCAAGGGCAATGCTTGGGATATTTTAGTAAGAAATACTGTGTAAAGCTGCATTAAAAACAAGGGTTTGCCAGCAACAAAATGTATTTAATTGATAGAAGCTTCCCTCTGACAAGTGGGAATTTTTAAATTGTAATCGATTTTTAAACAAATGCTGTTTTTTGTGGGTTTTTCAGGCTATGTGGCCATGTTCTAGAAGAGTTTCTTCTAGAACATGGCCACATAGCCGGCCATGAAAGCCTTCGACTTCACAAATGCTGTTTTAATATTGTAATAGCTTAATTTCATTTTAATTGTCACTTTTTGTACAGTACTGTGCTTTCAGACTGTGAACTGCTTTGAGACCCAATTTTGGGAGGAAAAAACGAGATACCAATAAATATAATAATAATAATAACAACAACAACATGTAGAGAGATCTTGTAGTAGCTTTGAGACTAACTGAAAGAAAGTAATTGGCAGCATAAGCTTTCCTAGACTAAAATCTACTTCCTCAGATGCATTTGGTGGAATGCATCTGAGGAAGTATGTAGACCAGTCTAGGAAAGCTCATGCTCCCAATTTCTTTCTTTCAGTTAATCTCAAAGCTGCTCCAAGATCTCTCTACATATTATACTTATTGATATCTAGCTTTTTCCTCCCAAAATTGGGACTCAGTGTGGCTGTCTAAATATTGATTCTACAGACTAACACAGCTATATCTTTGAATTCTATAATAATAATTGGACCTCAAATGGAAAATGTACAACTATTGTGCCACATTCCTTAAGAGCTGAGGCAAATTATCTAATGCGGTTGACTGGCGCATGGTTAGGTATCCCACATCCCTGGGAGGCTGAATTAAAATTTGGTACAGGGGAGTAAGGTCTGTTATAATATTATAATAGTTTGATACCATTTTAATTATCACCTTTTGAACGGTTTTAATCATACTGTGCTTTTAGGCTGTGAGCGGCTTTGAATCCCAATTCTTGAGGGGGGGAGCAGGATGCCAATAATAATAATAATAATAATAATAATAATAATAGGACCTCAGTTTATTAATATGGAAAATGGGACTAGGTCATTTATGACTATCATGCAGCATTCCTTAAGAGCTGAGACAATAATGAGGAAGAAAAATAAGACAACGATGTAATGGATATAATAGATGTTTTGAGGTTAAGGGAATATTGGAAGCAATTAATCAGGATGCGACAAAATATATAACTAAGACCGTGGTGTTATTTTATGTTTATTGTGTAAGTATTTTATAAATTAAATTGTTAAATACAAGAGCTGAGGCAAATTATCTCAAGCGGCTGACTGGTTAGGTATCCCACATTCAGGGAAGGCTCACTTAAGGTTTAGCACAAGGGAGTAAGGTCTGTGTTAATATTGTAATAGTTCAATTCCATTTTAATTGTCATTTTCTGTACAGTTTTAACCCATCCTGTGCTTTCAGACTGAGAGGTGCTTTGAGTCCCAGTTCTGGGAGGGAAAAGCAGGATACCAATATAATAGCAATTGGGCCTCAGTTTATTCATACGGAAAATGGGACCAGGTCTTGTATCGTTATTGTGCTTCGTTCCTTAAGAGCTGAGGCAGATTATCTGATGCGGTTGAGTGGAGCAGTGGTTAGGGATCCCATATCCCTAGGAGGCTGAATTAAACATTTGCTCTGGGGAGTAAGGTAAAAAGCCCCTTATTAGTTGTCCTGTGAGGGAGAAAAGGCGCGCAGGGCGTGGGCGGAGGGCTCCTGAGGGAGACCGAGGGGATGCCCTTCGGCAGGCGGCGACCCTTTCCCTCCCGCGCTGCGGACGGAGCCATTGCCTCTGCCTCCATTGACTACCGCAGCCGTTTCAGCCTCGCAAGGGCTGCACATCCCGCCTCCTCAGACCCCGCATTTTTATATTTGCGCGCCCTTTCCATCCCCGGTGACGTGTCTCCCGCCGCGTCCAATCGGGAGCCGCCTCTGGTCAGGACAATGGAAGGCGCTCCTCCAATCGGAGGGGCGCCTGCCTCGGCGGCGGCCAATCGGGATGCGCCTGTGTTGAGAGTAATGTTACCAGCGCCGAGAAGAGTGTGAGGAGGCTGTGCGTATCGATCCCTCGCTCTCCCTCACAGCCATTGCGGTGCATTGGGCTCCATAGGAAGACTCAGGCGGCAGCGGCGGCGGGCGAGGGCCATCGGCGAGTGTTGCGGCGCGTGTTGCGTTGTGTGTTGTGTGTGGAAGGGAGCCCCCCGGCAGGCGGTGAGTATGATCCGCCGAGGAAGCTGCGGAGGGAGGAGGAGGGAGGGGGAAAAGAGCTCTGTCTCCGAAGAAACACGTTTTTAAAAGCGGGGAAATAGTTGACACGCGTCTATGCACGCTTCACACAATGCCTTCGACACGAGTCAAGAGGAATTAAAATACATATATAGATTAAGCATTATACTTAACCATATATATATATATACATATATATTCCTATTAACGGAGGTGTTTGGAGCCGAAGTGAAGCGTGTTCCTTCGTCGTGTGAACGGGGTCTCCGTGTGGAAACGCGTGTCAAGAAGCGGAGGGAGAGGATCTGGGGTGGGAATAAGCCGCTTAAAGAAGGGAAGGGGGAGTGTGTGGGATAAAAGGCGGGGTTCGTGTGAAGGGCCCCTTCTAGGATCGGGGCTTATCCCGGGAGTGCTCCCGGTCTCCCTCTTCCCTTCTGCTGGGCGTTGTTGGCCTCGGCGGGCGATAAATCACCTCGGGAGGCTGCGCTTTGGCTGGAACATGGCTGACTGTAGAGCCGTGTGGAGAGAGAGGAAAGGCAGCAGCAGCAGCAGCGCAGACCAGGCAGAAAACAAGGAGGAGGAGGACGGAGGCGCGCTCTCTCTCTCTGCCGCCAGGGGGCGCCCTTGAGGGGCTCTCAGGCGCCTTGCCTTCTCCTCTTTCATCTCTACGTCTCTCTCTCTCTCAGGCGACCGCTTAAAAGCCCCAGCCGTTCTGTGGCCTCGGCTCAGCAAAAGCCCTCCGCTTCTTCAGCCGAATAACATCGTCATTTCAGTTACATATATTAATTTAATTTAGACACACACACACACACACACATATATATATATATTACTCAGATAACATCTTGCTTAATTTATATATATGCACACACACATAAATACGTATTAATATAATAATAATATAATATATATATTTCAGTCAAATAACATCTTTTTGAACTTATATATATTAATTTATATATATACATATATATACACACACATTTATATTGTGTATATATATATATATATATTCAGTCCAATATTTATATATATATATATATACACACACACACATACATAATGTAAATGTGTATATAAATTAAAAATGATTTGACTGAAATATACACACAGTATAAATGTGTGTGTGTATATATATATATAAATTAAATATGTTATTGACAGAAATATATACATATACACACAAAATAATATAAATATATATGTGTGAAATTAAATTAGTATATATAAATTAAAAAAGATGTTTGAAAAATATACACACTATATATTTAATATAAATTAAAAAGATGTTATTTGACTATATATATATCTACATACAAAATGTATGTATGTATAGATATATACACACAATGTGTGTGTGTGTATATATATATATATATATAAATTAATATATATAAATTAAAAAGGTGTTATTTGACTGAATAGATACACACAATAATATAAATGTGTGTGTGTGTGTGTATATATATATATATATATATTATTGGGGGGGGTAATAAATAGGAAATAGTGGGTGGCTTTTTAATTAAAAGGCAGCACGAGGCGCCTCCTCCTCCTCCTCCTCTAATGGCTGAAGGGAGCTTTGAGAGAGAGAGCGAGAGACAGAGGACGGTTTCTGAGGGGAGGAGAGTGCGCGCGCAGCCAACGGACGCTCGCTCTCTTTCTCTCTCTCTCTCTCGCGCGCGCGCTCTCAAGCAAAAAAAAGGGAAGGAAGGAGCCATATTCTCTTTTGAGCTGCGGCAGCAGCCATTCTGTGAAGCGCTTGGGAGCCCAGTGTACAAAATGGGGAGAGAGCTTAGGCTGCTTCTTTCCTTAGAGGCTGAAAAGCGAGGTCCCACACAGAACTCACAGCCCATTTCCTCTCGCCATTCAGGCGACAAAATGGGAGGAGGATTAGCAAGAGAGCAGCCTTCTTTTCGACCTCCTTTAAGGCGGAAGACGCTGCCATTGTAGAAAGAGCTCAAATAGGCACACATACATACGCCCCTCTCGAGCTGCATTTGTTATTATCACCCTGGTAGAAGAAGAAGAAGAAGCCACCTTGGAAAGGAGAGCCTTTTGCCATAAGGAGCTTATAGTGCAGCTGCTACATAGAGGAGGATGTTAAAAATTGCCTCAAGGCTTAATAATAATAATAGCAACACAGTTGGATGTTTGACTCTCACAAAACTTGGTATTCATAGGTGTGTGACTCTCATAAAACTCAGATGTAAAATGAGTGTAAATATATATAACTATATATATATATATATATATATATATTCATTTATTATTGTTGTTTTGAGGGAATAGAGATAGGCAGCGGCTTTTTCTCTAGAAAGTGTCCATAATTAATATAGATAAAGGGGCACCTTAGAGTCTGACTGAAAGAAAGAAATGGGCAGCATGAGCTTTTGTAGACTTCATTCTACTTCCTCAGGTTCATTTTAAAATGCATCTGAAGAAGTAGACTGAAGTCTACGAAAGCTCATGCCATCCATTTCTTTCTTTCAGTGAGTCTCAATGGAGCTACATGATCTCTACATATTGATTTTACAGAGTAACACGGCTATGTCTTTGAATTCTAATATAGATAAAATTCACAATAGCCTGTGGCCAAAACACTTATTATGCTTGTGAATATATATATATATATACTGTATATAGTTCAGTTTTTACAAAAGGACTTAGGCGTAGAGGGATATTTAGTGCTGACAGGACGTTTAAAATGAAATCAGGTGAGTCACAGATTTTTAGTTAGTTGCTCACAAGTAAAATACATGAGTGTAAAAGTGTGTTTTAAGCCCACAAGTCCCTTGGTTTCTTTTTATTATTCTTTCATCACTACATATCCCTGTTAATCCTGAGAATTAACCCCTTCACTGACACCAGCTTCCACTGTAGGCTTTTTAAAAGAGTTGTTTGCTTGGCAGAAACTTTAGACCGGACATGTTTAGTCAGAAAGTACATGCCAAACTGATAGGAAATTCTGCTTTCTGTGGCAATACCAGCTAGAAGTGTCCACATTTCCCTGGCGTTGTGCAATGGAAAGGAGAGGAGGCCTTTCGTAGGCAGTCATGAGGAAGCTTGGAGAAAAACAATGTTTACCTGTCAAAAGAGAAGGCCTCAGTACAGATATGAAAAAAGAGCCTTTGTAATGGGGAGATTACTGTACTTAATCTGATGAATTAAGAACCTAAGAACTTCTCTTCCAAATCACGCCAAAGTCTCATCTGATCCAAAGAGGCTGACCAGCTGCTCTATACAAGACATGAAAGCAACTGCTCTTTCCTGTGGTTACTCTCCAATAACTGTTACTGAGGCCTGTTACAGACAGCCAAAATAAAGCTGCTTCGAGTCACTTTGGAGTTATGGTATTTCAATGATACATGTGTCCTAAGAGTCCAAAGGCCGCACCAAAGCCACGCTCCACTCCTAAGGACTGGAATGCAGCTTTGGTGAAGCTTCCAGACTCTTAGGACTCATGCATCATTGAAATACCATACCTCCAAAGTGACTCGAAGCAGCTTTATTTTGGCTGTCTGTAACAGGCCTGAGAAGCAAGCTGCCTGCAGCCTCAGAAGACAGCATATAGCCATACTGATTGGAAGCCAGGGATAGCATTATCCTTCATTAATTGCTTAATCATCTTCTGAAGACATCATACCGAAACTCCATGTGTTCTGTTAAAATGTCAGAGAAGAAGGCAGACTCCTACTTTTCTGACACAATATTTACTTCAATAAACTTTTGTCGTGCCTCTCTCAACCTGTATCTTTTCTGTTTAATTTATATCACACCTTTCATCCAGTGTGGGACCCAAGGCATACATACAAGCCATAGGCATATGTCCAAAACACACTGCAGAAAGAATCCAGTTTGAGGCTGCTTTGACTTCCCTGACTCAGTGTTAGGGAATCCAGGGAATTGGAGTTTTGTGAGACATTTAGCCTCCAGAGAGCTCTAGTGCCACAATAAAGTACAGGTCCCAGTATTCCCTAGCACTCAGCCAGGGCAGTTAAAGTGGTCTCAAATTGGATTATTTTTTCAGTGAGTTTTGGACCTTAGTAACTTTTCCTCATAGAAGTTGGTCCAGCTACTATCATTAGGGTGTCCTTTTTTTGCCCTTTACCAGCTCTATAGTAGCTTGTCCAAGATATGGCAACCAGAATTGTATGCAGTAATCCAAGGATGGTTGCACTGTTGCATTGTATTAAGGTATTAAAATGCTGGCAGCTTTGTTTTTTATTCTTTAATGAACTTCTACTATGGAGTTTGCCATTTTCACAATAACTACACATCAGTTCAATATTTTCTTCGAGCTACAGCTTCAAGATCCCTTTCCTGGTCAGTCGCAGCCAGTACACACCCAGTTAGTATGTGTGCAAAATTGGGATTTCTTGTGCCAGTGTACATCCTTTAATATTTACTTCCATGGAACTGCTGTTGCCCTTTCATTGTCAGTCCAATTTGGAGAGAGCAATCCTCTTTTCCTTGTGTGACTCTGAATATTTGGTGTTTACAAACTTGGATCACCTCATTGATCCCTTGTATTTCCACACCATTTGTGAACAAGTTGAAAAAAAAAAGTCCCAATAGAGATCCTTGAGATCCTATACTGCTATTAATGCAAGACCTGACCACATATTCCTACTCTATTTTCTGTTCTTTTCAACCAGTTACAGATCCATAAGATAACTCATTATTATGAGTGCTACATTTACACAGGAGTCTTCAGTAGGGTGCTTTATGCAACCCTTTTTCAAATACCAAATATGAAGTGTATCGGACATGTTCATAAGTTTAGAAGGGAGTTAGGTCAGGGTTGGTAGACATGGCCTCTGCTGCAGAAATTTTCCCCCACAACCAGTTTAACATCCCACTCCCTGCAGCATGGTTTGAATTGGCACAAGGAAACTGTTTTGTGTTAATATGTGTACTGTAAGATAGTCAATGACTATGCTCTTTGCATTCACATTTTCATTCTCCTCCACCAGAAATCTAGAACATGGGCTTAATGCAAATACATTCGCACAAATCAGTTCTTGGAGAGCTAATGTGTCATAAAAAGTCAGTCCACATTGAAAACTGCTCTGGAAATGTTTTGAGTCTGCCCTTAATCTGCAAAAAGTGCTTAGACTGTTCAGAAATTGTTTTATTGTATGTACTTTTGTAGGTAGCAGCTTGTTTCATCAGATGATGAAGTAGGCTGTTGCACATGAACATGAATATAAATGCTTTTTTTAAAGACCGGTGAACTTGAAAGGATATTGTATACCCTGAATAAGGAAGCTGTTGCCCTTGGCATAATTTAATGCTGCGTTCAGTGGAGAACCTTGTGGGACAAAATGAAAGAAGTGAGGTGGATGGGGCATTTCAAGGAGGGAAGCTCACCAGGTGATCACTTTAGACCTCTTGCAGTAGGTCTACCTGTTCCCTGGTAGCCTATTAGAGAAAGAAGAGGTGAACCTACTCTCTTTTTGGATTTAGCTTTGATCCACTTTCACTGTTGACAGGAAAAAAGACTCCTCTTGCTCTCTAGAGCCCCAAGCGCATGCACAGTGTCAGTGGCAGTCACTAGTAGGAGAGGCTTTCCAATGATGAACAGGTGGTTGATACTGTACTGGCTCAAATAAATTGGTTGACATCCCTGTGCATAAGCTATTGCTGCTATGCCTTGGGAGCTTTGAGTTGGAGTCATCAACTAAGGAGTGTGTGTTGGAACATAGTTTACAGGGAGGGATAGGAAGTAAAGGATTCACTCATTTTAGTGCTTCCCCCTGCTGACAATAATTTAAAATATTTTTATCAGTGGTATATTATTAGGTATGTGCAGGTATTACAGAATTTTATGGGTTTTCTAGGTGTATATCCCCTTTCCCTCCACCATTCCCTTCTCCTTTTGTGTCGCGTCTTTTAGATTGTAAGCCTGAGGGCAGGGAACTGTCTGATTAAAAACAATAATTGTAAGCCGCCCTGAGAGCCATTAGGGCTGAAGGGCGGGATATAAATACCTAAAAAAATAAATAAAAATATATACACTCATCCCTCCACGTTCACTGGGGTTAAGGGCCCAGGACCTCTGTGAATGTGTGAAAACTACAAATAACATAAACACTGTGTTTATACCTGAGAGAAAATATCTCTAGGAATCTCTAGGTCCTCCAATGCAACTCTTTGGTCAACCTCTGCTAGACATTACCCCAGAATTGTACTGGAGGAGCTACATATAGCAAGTGAAGTGTTCTCTCTAGGTCCTTCAGTATAACTTTTGGTTAAAATTGACCATATAATTGCGCTGGAGAACCTAGGTATTCCTAGAGAAAACATATTGATACAATCTGTTAATAATCAAAGGCGCAAAAGTCAAAGCTGCAAATATGGAGGGACGAGTGTATAAATAAAGTTTGTCATCAGAGAAATTATTTTTGTTCTTTATCCAGTAACACTAAGGAGCTTATCACATGAACTTTAAAACCATCCCCAACCTCCCAGGCTGCAGCCGGGACGCAAGATGGAGGGAGGAATTATCGCATGCTTAATCGCCATCAGACTGGGTCCCAGCTTTGCTCCGCCAGCACTTTTTAGAAGCCAGAAAACTTCCCACTTTGAAAAGATGCTGGCGGATCGTGGTTGACACCCGGATTGGACCTGGGCTGACGGCGGGTGATTAGGCGGTGATTTAGCATACAATAATCTCCACCTCCATCCCATGTCCTGGCTGCAGCCCAGGAGGCTTGAGACCGTTTCAAAGTTCATGCAATAAGCTCCTAAACCAGTGATGGCGAACCTATGGCACGCGTGCCAGAAGTGGCACTCAGAGCCCTCTCTGTGGGCACATGTGCCATCGTCCCAGCACAGAGTTTGCCAGTGTTTGCTACTAGAAAGCCAGAGGGACATGGCACTTTGTAATAAATAAGTGTTCTGGGTTGCAGTTTGGGCACTTGGCCTCGAAAAGGTTCACCATCACTGTCCTAAACTAATTTCTACCTAGTTTTTATTTTTATAGTACAGACTATTTGAGGTTTGCTCCAGCATCAGAAAAAAAAATCAGCAAGTCTGTAGTACTGTAGTAAAATTCCTGAAAGTGGAAATTGTTACCTTCACATATGTGGGTGATATTAATAATGATGGGCTTCAATCCTGTGTGAAAACGCTGCTTGCAAAACAGGACTTCCTCATCCTTTCTTCTTCCCACAAATATTCCAGAGGGTCCAGTCTTCCTGATGATATTTTGGAAGGACTGTTCGGGGGGGGGGGGGGGGGATTTGTTTCATTGATGGGTTTCATTGGATTTTTCTCCTTGGTAGTAAATTATTGGAAAACCCAACGCTCTTTTGAATTTTGCCTTCCGATTTTAGGCCTGTACTAACATTTAAAATAATCAGATAATATCAAGCTTCCTATTTCATACAAGTTTCCATTTTATGTTGTACACTTATTTGGTTGCCTAAGACAAGTCATGGGTAGGAATCATGCTGAAAAGCTGATTTTGTAGACCACAGGCTTCCCCTTGCTCCCATTTTTTTCTTTCATTGAAATATGAGAATTGTTACTTCTGGAGAATTATAGTTCTTCACCTTGCTGCAGAAAAGTGTACCATCTGCCTTCTTGCAATAATATCTTTTGAAGGCGTTGAAATTGGAAGTTTTTGGAACAGGAAGCAACATTTTTGCCTCTTCCATCTTCTTGTGGTGGCACTGGTGCAGCTTCTGGGGGGTTCTGGGACTTAGACGCTTGCCCACCCTTGGCCTATATAGTTGTCCATGGAGGTAGGTAAAACCTGTTACAGAAAAGGGTTAAGAATGGTCCAAAACATATTGCAGAAATAATGAGTTTGAGACTATTTTTATTGCCCTGGCTCAGTGCTAGGGAATTCTGGAAACTGTAGTTTTGTGAGATATTTAGCCTTCAATGTCAGCCTGGTGCTACAATAAACTACAATTCCCAGAATTTCCTAGCACTGCACCAAGACAGTTAAAGTGGTCTCAACCTGGATTATTTCTGCAGTGTGTTTTGGACCAATGTCAGTTTGACCATTCTTAATCATTTTAAATAATTTGAATCATTTGAAATAATGATCTACCATACACTTTAGAAACTCAAGTGAATTCTCAATGATTTCTACTTGTTCTTCCAGGAATCATCAAAAATGGGCAAAGGTGATCCTAAAAAGCCAAGAGGTAAAATGTCCTCATATGCCTACTTTGTGCAAACTTGTCGGGAAGAACACAAGAAGAAACATCCAGATGCTTCAGTGAACTTTTCAGAGTTCTCAAAAAAATGCTCAGAAAGGTGGAAGGTAAGGACTTTGTTTTTTGAAACAATACATGCCCAGATAAATGGGATTTTCAAATAGTTCCTTGATTGAAGATTAGAAAATATCTTTGGTAATAAGATATACATGCAGCGTTGACTTGTGTGGATTTGATTATTCGCTGATTTGATTAATTTGCTCTCTAGGAATCTCTAGGTCATCCAGAGAAATTCTGCTGGACGTTGACCATAGAGTTGCACTGGATGACGTAAAGATTCCTAGAGAAAACACTTCTCTAGATATTTGTAGGTCCTGAAACATGATTCTGTGGTCAAATTCTGGCAGAGATTGACTACAGTTCTGCTGGAGGACCTAGAAATTCCTAGAGAGGTGTTCTCTCAGGTTATGAGGGCATTGTTTATTTATTTGTGGTTCCCCCGCCCCCCACTTTCATAGGGGCCCTGTGCCCCTAACTCCAGCGAATGTGGAGGGACAAGTGTATAATTGCAGACCACAGTTGAGTGTCATGTCAAATTGAGGGTACATACTGAATTGTTTCTTACAGACTATGTCTGCTAAGGAGAAAGGAAAGTTTGAAGATATGGCACGAGCTGACAAGGTTCGTTATGAAAGAGAAATGAAAACTTACATACCACCAAAAGGCGAGTCAAAAAAGAAGTTCAAGGACCCAAATGCACCAAAGAGACCTCCGTGAGTAGTTTTATACTTAGCATGTGTCATAAAGCAGCATTGTACTGATAATGCATTCAGGAGAGTACTAGTCGAATAGCAGTTAGTCACTGAGTTGTATTTTACTTTTATCAATCTATTTTGTTATAGAGTGGTTTGGAAATAGTACTAAAAGCTCCAAACCTGCTGTGCATAGTGAAGTAGTTTAACTTTTTCTATTCTTAAACTTCGTAATTTAATTTTCAGTTCAGCATTTTTCTTGTTCTGCTCTGAGTATCGTCCAAAAATCAAAGGAGAACATCCTGGTCTTTCTATCGGGGATGTTGCAAAGAAACTTGGAGAGATGTGGAATAATACTCCTGCAGATGATAAGCAGCCCTTTGAAAAAAAGGCAGCTAAACTGAAAGAGAAGTATGAAAAGGTAATTTGAATATCTATTTTTTTATTTCAGATATTTGCTGTGACACTGTTTATTGAAAAGATGTAGTTGTAATAGTCATAATACATCACTGAGGTTGGTCTGAATAAATCAAATGTAGGTACTAATAATGTGATATTAATACTGTCACATATAATTAGGTATACTGTGGAATAACAGTCTTAGTGATAGCTTCATCTTGTAGCCTGTGGGGAGACTAGTTTTAGAGGGTTGTGAAATATGATTGGAGAAATTTTTTTTCAGTGAAAGCATATAATAGAAAATAGTCAGAATTTCATGTCAGTATCTTCAATATATTTGTCCTAATATCTAGGCTTAAAATAAACTGTACATGTGCAAAACTGACTGGATCTGTCTCTGATAAAATACATGGAAACAGGGGCAAGGAAAGGGCTGGGTAACTGCTTAATATTTGAAAGGAACAACCATTGAATTTGCATGACATTTATGTTTCTGGTGGTGGTTTTGAATTTTGGTATACCTAAGAATTAAGAGAGAGAAAGAGCATACAGTGGTACCCCGGGATACGAAATACCCATGTTACGAAATTTCCGGGATACGAAAAAATCCCATAGGAAATAACTGTTCCGGGTTACGAAGGTTATTTCGGGTTACGAAGAAAATTTTGGTGCTTTTCGGCGCTATTTCACACGAAATCGCGGCTTTTCCCCATTAGCGCCTATGGGTTTTTCGGCTTACGAAGTATTCCGGGTTACGAAAGCGGCGGAGGAACGAATTAATTTCGTAACTCGGGGTACCCCTGTATACAAGAGAGTGTGTATGAAGCCACCTTTAGTTGAGTTGTGGTGTGCACATCCTACTCATCCTACCATCTGATATTGAGAAAACTTTTAAGTTTACCAGCAAACAGCATGAGTTGCAGCTTTCTGTCCACAGCAGGTTTCCTTTGCATTGTATTGTGTGACAGCATCTAAGATGTCCATGAAAATATTTGTTCACTTAAGACAGTGGTCCTCAAACTGTGCCCTTTATTTTAGACTTCAGCTCCCAGAAGCCTCAGCCATGTTGACCAATAGTCTGAGATTCTGGGAGGTGAAGTCCAAAATCCCTTAAAGAGCACAGTTTGGGGACCACTGACTGAAGAGGTATATTTAAAAAAATTGCTTGAAACCCATGGCTATTCTGAACAGTCATGACAAAACTACTGTAACTGGGGGACGAAATAGATGGGTGAAAAGGGGTGGCTTACAGCTGCCCCTTTTAGGCTGGATTGGGGTGGATAACCCCTAAGATGGCCAAAATGGGCTGTTTCGGCCTTGGGATTGTTTTTTAAAATGTATTTAATAAATTTTGAGCTTTGGTTTATTGAATGTTACATGCAGTTGAAAAAGAAAGACATACTGCATGCTGAAGGTGGCACTGTCTACTTTTTAACTGAAATTGATGAAATATATTAATAGGCAATTGGACAGAATTCTTTAACTTGTAATATAGACTATCTTCTGAGCAAATTATAGATTGTGAATTGTAATTTTGTCACAATGTGCACTGAGTAGATTTAGTTGAAGGAGTCACTCCATTGTAGAAGGGATATACATTACAATTGTTCTGATTTTTTTTCTTTCCAAGGATATTGCTGCATACAGGGCTAAAGGGAAGCCTGAAGTAGCCAAAAAATTAGCTCCAAAGCCTGAGAAAAGCAAGAAAAAGGAGGAAGAGGATGAGGATGAAGAGGAGGATGAAGAGGACGAAGAAGATGAGGAGGAAGAAGATGAGGAGGAAGAAGAAGATGATGAATAAGTCTCCTTTCTAGATTTTTTTGGTCTATAAAAGCATTTAACCCCCCTGTACACAACTCACTCCTTTTAAAGAGAAACAAAACCAAGGTTGTGTAAGATTTGTTTTTAAACTGTACAGTGACTTTTTTTCCTTTTTCTTTTTTCTTTTTGTATAGTTAATACACTACCAAATGCGTCTTTTGGTAGACCTGTCCTTTAGTGGTATCTCAGTGGCCACTAACCTTGCCTAGTACAGTATGGGGGTTGTAAATTGGCATGGAAGTTTATGGAGATTTCCTGTTGGTGCACAGCACAAATTAGTTATACATGCAGATGTAGTTCATTACTCATCTTCAGTTGTCTGCATCATAAAAATAGTAGTTGTTCTGTTTAACTGAATACCACTCTGGAATTGCAATGAAAAAGAAAAAAAAAGTTGTAGCTGTTGACATTCTGATTGCTTCTAAGTTAAATACATTTTTTAAAAAAAATTAGCATCGCTGTCCTTTTAATAGATGCCCTTGTAAAGACAATATTTTTCCTCCTTTTTTCCTGGAAAGTTCATTTTTATGCCCTTTTGGAATCGCATCATAATTACAGATAACCTGATGGGAGAGCTTTGATCTGTATGCCCTACATAATCATGATAGGGCAGGAAATAAAATCTATCCAGGAATATGCACTGCAGGGCTTTTTCTAGTAACAGGTCACAATAAAATAACAAAACATTTGTTCTTAGCTAATCTATATTTGCTCATTTTTTATTACATACGATGTTCTATGGGGGTTGTGTAAATTTACCAGTTTGGGAGATATGAGAGATGCAGACTTCATTGGCATGGATACTTCTAGGGAGGACATAACATCATATGAGTATCCTTGTAGGTCTAGGTAAAGTGTATATTCTCATTCTGATTTGTGAGGAAATTACCTGTATGACTTCATTGGTAATGAAAGTTGAATTTGCAAATATCTGAATGCAGAGGTGAGTGTACCTTACCTAAGTAGGTAATGTTAAATGCTAAATTACTGTAATCCTTTAAGGATACTATGACAAGTGATATTTGTGGGTTTTATACCAAGAACTCTCCTGGTACTAAAAATCCCACATGAAAAGATTTTACTTTGCTGATGTTTTTTATGAGTGGTACTCTCGCTTGATCTGTATAAATCTTCGTTTTCATATATACTAGTTTTTGCCCATTTTCAACATTTTACATTGTCTCAAATTAAGATGGGATAAGACATATCATTCTATTATTCTTATGATGCATTCTTGATGTTTGCCCATTTTGTAAGTTAAAAATAAGGGGAAAGTACTTTCCCCCCGCGTTTAGGTGTGAGATGTAATGTGCTGTTCTAATGACCTCTGATTTGATAAAATATAGGTTGCTTTGAAAACCAAAGTTAAAGTTTTTAGTATTCAGTAAAAAGTGCAGGCAGTTGACTCTTACATTTTCCTGCAAACTAATTTGGGGATTGATTGGCAATTCTGTAGTTATAAAATGATGGTTCTCAAATGCCAGTGTTTAAAGATAGGATTCTTGTAATTTTACACGCATTTTTTTGATGGAGTATTGTTTTGTTATACATTTTTGACTTTTAAGATTCTTACTTCAATTTTGCATTTGTTTATGTATAACCTCAGGAGAATACTGAACATCTGATTTCCTGGTTAATACTAATAAAATAATAATTACAGAGGTTTTATATTTTAGTTAAATGCGTTTACTTCAAACGTGTGTTCTTTTTTTTTTAATGACTGTGACAGGTATGGATCATCTTAAAGTAGATCACAAGAAGAGTTTCTTATCCCATTTGCACTTCTCCATGGATGGAGTAAGGGATCTCTGTTGAACAAAGTGTGATTGAGCATGAAGACTACTGGAGTGAAGGGAGAGATAGGAAATGACTTCTGTTAACATTCTGGAGAGGCTAGTTCTGGGTGTCTCTTCAGAAATAGGTTCAGTTGAATTCAGTGAGGCTTACTCCTGGGGGGATGTCCAATACTCTGCTGTGTCTTTTCTAGGTAGGGGTAACATTGGATTTAGCTTAAGGTAAATAAGCATATGATTACAACCTGTGTTCAAGAATTTTATGTAAGCATACTATTCCGAAAGGATTTCAAGCTTAATGTGACAAATAGTTGATGAAAGCAGTAGTCCACATAATTTTGTCCTAATCTGAACATTTCTTACCACATGCTAACAGCCTCCACATTTTTTATGATGTCCATTTTGCTAGTAAAACCTGGGTCAAAAACACATCGCAGCAATAGTACTTTAACTGCTACAGCTCATTGCTATGGAATTCTGGGAACTGTAGTTGTGGCACTAGAGCTCTCTGATAGAGAAGGCTAAATGCCTCACAAAACTACAATACCCAGAATTTCATAGCAGTTAAAGTGGTGTCTACCTGGATTAGGTTTGCAGTGTGGACACAGCCTTAGAAGGGTGAGTGCAGACACAGGTGCTGAGATAATAGAGGAAAGCTTGCTCCAGGTGGTTTATGTGAAAGCGTCTGGCTTCAACAGCAAAGAAAAAGGGCAGTATGGGAAAGGAAAGACGAATGTGTTTATTAATTATAATGGATAAGAATTAAAACTGCCTGAAGTTTGAAATTGCATGTAGTTTAATTAGTTGTTGGTCAGTTCTGACAATGAAAGACTGGGTCTATATTTTCTTAATAAGCTTTTTGAGTTTTAGCTACTAAGCCATTAGCATTAATGGCAGCATGGACTCAAGAGGGCTGATCATGTTCACTGTGCAAGGAATCATCATCATCATCATCATAAATAGGATTTATTTGTATGCCACCCAATCACTGGGAATCCGGGCGGCTTACACAGAGGGGATAATAGATGGTTCCCTGCCCTCAGGCTTACAATCTAAAAAGACTGGACACAAAAGGAGAAGGGAAGGGGGGGGGAGAGGAAAGAGGGTGAAGCCAGTTTCCTAGAATTTGGAAATTTGAGTGTTAGAGTGAATGTGTTGTCACTGATGCTAGTTCAAAAATCCATTCATTAACATTGTTTTCTTGGACATGCAGTGTTAACATTGGACATGAGTACCCAGCTTGTTGGGGACAATTGGCTTACAGATTGTAAGAGTGCTGAGTTCACTACTATGGTATAGAAATGTAAATGTTACTGCTGTTGCTGAACATGCAGAGCTAACATTCTGTTAATGCTTTAGTAATGCAATACTTGTGACTGTTTTGTTTTTTTTAAAAATATTCAAACTTGGAGCCCTACTGGTTTTGACAAATGGATTCACCAGCTCAATGAACTGTTGACCACCAGCCACCACTAACTGAAGGGAGTCTGCACACCTCTTCAGCAGCCCCAACTGGGATTATTGCTTCTGTGCAGTCATGAAGTCTCCGGTGTGGAATGAACAACAGACCTTAGGCAGCTGCTTGCAGACCCTGGCTTAGAGTAATCAGGAAATGAGAGCAAAGATGAGCCAAAACCTAGGCTAGAGGCTCTATCTGTTGGCAGAGAACCCCTGCTGGCATATTGGCCTTAGCAGATGCCCAACAATGCCAACTCCTGTTACTGGTCCAGAAGTTGCAGCAGAAGGTAGAGATGTGTAGGGAAAGTGAGAAACTAAAATGAAACAAAAAGGATATGGACAAATACAGATCAAAATGTAGTCATGTTATTCTCCATAAGTCACCTTCCAGTAAAAAAAGACACACCTGAGTAACATCCAATAAAGCATCAACCTCTCTTAATGCAAACTTTAGGACATGATGCATGCACGTAAAACTAAAATTTAACAGAGAATGTGACAATTTTTTTGGCAAGATCAAGGAGTTATGCTCACCAGAGAACTGAAATTGGCTATTGCTCCATTGGGTATATACTCAATGGCAAATCTGTGTATTCTTATCTTAGGTATGGAACTAGCTGCTCAGAGTATTAGAACAGGAATGTGAAGGCAGCTATGTTTATTTGAATATTTCTGTGACATTCACGCCTATCCTTATTCTTTAGAACGAGAAAACGTTACCTGCTGCTTTTGTGCCTTTGAATACCTCACTAAAGAAATTGCCGCATCAAAACAGATAAACAGCATACCTGATACGCTGAGGTGTAAAATCTACTGCAATTGATAGCATAATGGAAAGAATAAAAATAGTCTAATTTGTCTATTTATCTGCTTCCAAATGCTTAGTACGAGAGAGGGATATTATTAAACTGGCCTTCTTGTGTGTTTTTTACAAGGAAATTGTTAATAATTTTGCTGTATGCTTCAGTTTACCTAATTACTGGTGAAAGAAAACAGCTGCAGACTTAACCACACTGTTTGGAAAGCCAAAAGTCAGATTTTATAGATTCTTGCCACAGCACCTCGAGTGAAATAAGGTAACCACAATCCATACTTTGAAGCTCCAAACTGGGCACATGTCTCATTAAAGCTACTGTAATATCAATTGGTTAAAGGATTATAAATTGGTTTATTAAATGAATTGGTTAATCAATGAAGTAAGTGGGTTCTGGAATAAAACATTGCTATGTATACTTATTTCCGTTCACTGCTCCAGCCAACCAGGCATGCCCTCCCTGGAATACTACACATTACCAATTCCCATTCGGCCTCCTTTTACATTTAATATTAATGCCATGTTTACTGAGTCTGGCCAGTCCGGCTGTTGGGGGAGGCTTGGTTTATTTATTTTTTAAGGATGATTTTATAGTTACGCAAATCTCAGGATTTGCCAAAACATGAACACTTGGGAGGAACAAAGCAATGCGAGAGCAGTTAAGTTAATCTTCATGCACCAAGATTTAAAAACAAAAAACCCTTGGAAAGAGTGTGACCCACTCTCTGACCCACCTTGTGTGACCCACATGGTTTCTGACCCACAATGAGATTTCCAATGAGAGTTAGGACTGTGATGGTTAGGAGTAGGGACAGAAGCCAGCATGGTGTTGTTTGAGCCTTGGACTATGTCTCTGGAGACTAGGATTCGAATCCCTGCTCAGCCATGGAAATCCACTGGGTGACATTGGGCATGTTACACCCTCTCAGCTTCAAATGAAAGAAAGGGCAACCCCCCCCCCCCAGATCTTGCCAAGAAAACCCTGTGATAGGTTCACCCTAGGGTTTCCATATATCAGAAAAGACCTGAAAGCACACAGCAACAACAACATGATTAGAGCTATTGGACTATATTTCAGAGGAAGGAACTGGAAAAACAAGTCTGAGGATTCCTTGCTTAAGAAAACTCTATGAAATTCATGGAATCACCATAAGTCAACATGCAGCTTGAAGGTGCACATGCATGTGCACACATGCACACATTATTGCAAAAAGGAACTGACTACAAGTAACTCATTGTTGGTAATTGATTACTTCAAAGGCCCTCCACATTTGCAGCTTGGATTTTTATGGATTTGATTATTTGCAGTTTTGATAAATATGTTCTGTCTAGGGATCTCTAGGTCCTCCAGCACAACTGCTGGAAATTGACCACAGGGTTGTGCTGGAGAACCTAGAAGTACCCAGAGAAAACACTTCTCTAGGCATTTGTAGGTCCTCCAGCATGATTCTATGATCAACCACTCACAGATGTCGACCACAGAGTTGCACTGGAAGAATAGTGTTTTTTGGCGGGGTCCCTCCCCCCACATTCATGAGGGTTCTTCACCCCTAACCCCAACGAATGTGGAGGGGCCACTACATTTCACAGGCAAGATATGACTACAGGAGTTGGCTGCTGTTTGTCACATTTCTTGAATACATTAAAATGAGCTCCTGTCCTTCCAAAGGGGCTTGCATATGCTTAAGGTACTGAAGCACATTAAATTCCAGAACTAGCTTTTTCGCCTTCAGACTCGAGCCACAGCAGAACAGCCAGACTTGTAGCAGCAATGCCAGAAAAGCAAGCATTCCTGCAGGAGCCAACTGCTTTGCTGTCTGCAAACAAGGGTCTTGCCCAATGTGTCATTCCAGTTGGATGTTTCTGCTGTAATGGCCACATGATGAAGCTGCCTCAAAACAAAAAGCAGTACTGGCCAGAGCCAAGTTTTTCTTGAGTTTCTCACACATTACAAAGTGGATTTGCAGATGTCACAAAAAGCAATTTAGTGCCATACAGTGTTGGCAGCTTGAAAAATAAAGGTTACTTTAGGTTACAACAGCCTAGCATTGCTCAGTTAGAACAGGAAAAAATAAAGCTCTTGGCTCTTGCTCTCTCTCGCTCTGTTATGAACACTACACAGCCTTTAGAGGAGCATGGAAGTGTAGTTCCCACAAAGCACCATTGCTCTGAGCCACTCTGTTTTGGTTTGGCTGTTTTTAAACGACAATTTCCAAACAACTGTTTTGAGCAAACTGAGCATTTTTTTGTGTGTGTATGTCTGTGTGCACTGTTATTGGGTTGTTGTGGAACATCCCTTAATAACCTGGCATCGTGATTATGAGATGGCTAGTCTGTTAGTGTTGGAAGAATATAGATCAGAAGTGTTTGTGAACTATTTAAAAGTAATGCTTATTTCATACACCAAACCGTCCTGCCTGAGATGAAGAAGGAATTCTTGTGGATTGTTGTTGTTGCCTATCCCTCTTCTCTGTTTTTTCCCCTTTTAACATTTCCATGTGTTTCAATCCACATATTCCCAGATTCTTGATAGTACAGTTGGCCCTTCATATCTATGGAATTTTTTTATCCATGGATTCAACCATCCACAGATTGCAGCAATTCAAAAATATATATAAATTCCAAAAAGCAAACTTTGATTTTTCCATTTTATATAAGGGACACTATCTTACTATGTCATTGTTTTTAATGGGACTTCAGCTTCCACAGATTTTGGTATCTGGAACCAAACCTCAATGGATATCAAGAGCCCAATTTATTCCAGTCTTCCCCAAGCTACTGCTCTTCAGGTGTGTTGGACCAAATCTGCCATTAACTGGCTGAGAGGTATGGGGGTCACACCCCACATCTGGAGGACACCTAGTTGGGGAAGAAGTCTGATGGGAAGAAGACGAAATGGCAGTTCCCCCATCTCTGGAAACATCAAGACTGGTTACAACATACCTCAGAGGTGTGCAGAGGACAGAACATGAAAATGCAGCACAAAGCAAAGCATGAGGCAGTATTTGAGGGAGGCACTATTCCTCCTCCACCATTTAAGGAGGCCACAATGCCGTAACTACAGGAGAAACGGAAAAACTACATTGCAAAAGGAACAAAGTATTCCCTCATGAAGTTACCATTATAATATAATATAATTTACCCTTCTGTTTCTTGAGAAAAAGCAGCTACACTCTCAAGTTATCCTGCATCAGTGTCAGCAATCACTTGGGCCAGAAATATTTTTCAGGGCCCCAGTGAGACATTGCACAAGGATTACAACCCAGATCATCAGTGGCAGATATAGGGGACCTGTGACCCTCTGTATGTTGTAGGCTTCCATTCCCATCAGGCCCTTCTAGCCTGGCCAGTAGTGATGGATGCTGGGAGTAGTAGCTCATGACATCTGGTGGTCCCTAGATTTCCCATGACATTATTAAGGAACCTAGTGCAAGAAATAATGGACCAATGTGATGTAATAGTTTGAATGTTGGACTAGGACACTGGGAGACCGGGGTTCAAATCCCAGCTCAGCCATGAAAACACACTGAGTGGCCTTGGGCAAGTCACACTCTCTCAGCCTCAGAGGGTGGCAATGGCAAACCCCCTCTGAAGAACCTTGCCAAGAAAACCCCATGATAGGTTCACCTTAGGGTTGCCATAAGTCAGAAACGACTTGAAAGCACACAACAACAACAGTGTAGGAAATATCGGTACATATATTAAGCAGAATGCTGCATGCCCCAGTGCTACATGAGCTTCTGGTATAAAACAGGCTAGGAATATTTAGGATGCTGTGGTAAGGTTAAAAAACAAAACTTACTTTATTGTTGCAACAAAATCCACACAAAATAGGACAGCAGATAGTCAAAAGAAAATTACCTATACTTCAGTATAAGAGTTCCTAAAGCTAACAATCATGTAGGGATGTAAGAGCCTTCCTAAGGCTCAGAACCTTTATGGATGCTTCCTTCTCAGACAAAGGTTTGTAAAATGCTTGATACAGATAACTTGGAGAGAAAGAGGAGGAAGGAAGTGATATCTTCAAGTAGGAAGTAGAAAAACTTGAATCACATAGACCAAGGAATACAGAGAGAAAACAAGATGTACATTTCAGAAAGTTCCCTCTCTACCCCTAATGTCTGAAGAAACAAATGTTGATGGCTATTCACTTCCAACACCTAGAGGGCATTTGGGTCACCCAGTGCATTTGGCCAGGTTGACTTGTTCTCCATAAAAGCAAAGCACAAGATCAACAACACTGGATCAGAGCAAGGGATCTTCTTGTCCAGCCTCTTGTTACCAAGAGTGACCTGCAAAAAACCTTCAGAAACCTCTTTAAACACAGCAGGAAGGCTTCTCTCTGTTTCATATCTCAAGTGACTGGTTTTCAGAGGGACACTGCCTTTGAATAGGGAGGATCCATCCTGCTGTCATGATTAACAAACATTGACAGTTGTAATTTCCATAGGTGTGACTTCTTCAGTGGCTGTCATGACATTGTGTAGCAGTGAATCACATAAATTAAATATTATTTGAAATACTAGTTTCTCTTATCTGTTCTGAGTCTAATGGTTATCATTAGGTGACTCAGTTTTTTACTTATGGAGTACAGCTTGGAAAGTTCCTTTTTAAAACAACAGCTTTCTCAGTCTGGGTTCTGCGAGTTGTAGTCCCAGATTTAACATTTCTAAGCTCTGTTTTAAAGAGTGAACATTTATAAGTACAGTCCGTATCCATGGACTGTTTTATCCATGGATTCAAGCATCCACGGTTTGAAAATATTTTTAAAAAAATATAAATTCCAGATAACAAACCTTGATTTTCCATTTTATATAAGAGACACCATTTTCCTATGCCATTATATTTAACGGGATTTGAGAATCCATGGATTTTGTTATCCACGGGGAATCCTGGAACCAAACTCCAGCAGATATCAAGGGCCCACTGTACGACCAGCACAAATGATTTTATCTTTTTTTCTCATCCGAGGAAATGCATGACAAGTAAATCAAAATAGTAGAAGCCATACCCATGTGTACTTGTGAGTCAGACATGAGTTATACCCAGTGAGTCCTGGATTCCTAACAGTCCTGGGTTCCTGTCTCCTAGAGTAGAGGTGGAAAAATTTCCAATATTAGGATTTTAATATATATGTTATGCTTTATTTATATAGCGCTATATATTTACAAGAATGATTTGTAGGATGCATTCCTGTGAACAAAAGCAGCACCTGGAGGCAAAGACGTTATTACAATTGCTAGGCAAGACTATACTGTACTATTCCACATGCTGTGACATTAACTCTCTCCCACAAAACAACTGAATTCAAGAGACAGAATTAGAAGCCAACATCAACATTTAGAGCTCCAATTGGGGTTTTTTGATAGAAAACCACATTAAAGCTGTAGCTGCCTATTAAAAGCACAATTGCCTCAAGTCTCAAAAACATATGTGTGTTGTGAATGTTATTGGGCCATCTGTCTGGGAGCTGTTGGCTTGGAGTGGTATTAATTCTCCAAGGTCTCAAAGAAATGTCTTTGCCAGCTCTGCTACCTGAGAGATTTAAAAGGAAATGGTTAATGTCAAAGGTTGTCCTTGAGATTTGCTATAATACAAAACATGAGCTCTACAGCTAAAATGTGGTTCCCTGTCTATATCTGGGCTCAAGCAAGTAAGTAGAGAATGGATTTTGTAATGAGAATGTAACTCCTGTAGAATTATAGAAATCTGATACTACTTTAACTGTCATGGCTCAATGCTATGAAATGATGGGATTTATAGTTTTGTGAGGTCTCTGTTCGAGAGCTCTGGTGCCACATCAAACTACAAATGCCAGGGTTTTGCAGGATAGTTAAAAGCAGTGTCAGACTGCTATTAGTCTGCTGTATGGATGCATCTTGGACAGTCTACATCCAATAAGTAGAGCATGGGGATCCCATTTTGGGAGAAAGGTGGGATATAAATCCAATAAATAAGTAAATGATGTGGGAATAATTTGGTCACCCATAACTACTGTAATTATCATGGCCTATCAAGTTAATAATATCTGGAGAGTCAAGGTAACCAATTACAGGGACTCTTTTAGACAGGAATGTAAGTAGAACATGTAAATGGAGCATCAAGCACAGACATAGTTCTCTCCTGAGAGGTTTGTTTGCTTTTTTAATGCAAGTAAGTCTGCCTGAAGGACATACAGTACTTGCATTAAAAGTACCATACTTCTCTTTGTGTTTGCTTCAGGAAATAGCAGAAGCTCAGGAGAGGCATAGATTTATTGAAAATGAGACGCCAACACGCATTTATCCAGAGCCGAAAAATTGAGTCATCTAGTTTAGTATTGTCTCTAAATGAGAATGATCTCCAACATTGGAAGCAGAGAAATGTACAGCCGCAATTGTATAAGTAATTATGTACCTTACATAAGTAACTATGTACCTGCAGAAAGAGATTGGCTGGCTGGGGGATTCTAGGATTTTTAGCACAAAAAGTACAGTTGGCCGTCCACATTTGCAGCTTTGACTTTTGCGGATTTGATTATTTGTGGTTTTGATTAATATGTTCTCTCTCGGAATCTCTTGGTCCTCCAGCACAACTCTGCCAGAAGTTGACCACGGAAAACATAGCGGTTCCTAGAGAAAACACTTCTCTAGGCATTTGTAGGTCCTCCATCATGATTCTATGATCAATTTCTGGCAGATGTTGACCACAGAGTTGCACTGGAGAACCTGACAATTCCTAGAGAGGTGTTCTCTTAGGTAAAAAGAACAGTGGTTTTTTATTTGTGTTTTTTCCACATTTACAAGGGTCATTCACCCCTAACCCCAGCAAATGTGGAGGGACTACTGCAGTTTTTCCAGACTTTGCTTACAGGGAGAAATAGAAGTAGAGGTTCCCTGATGGATTCCTTGTTTGTAATATGTTGCTTTCTCACCTATAGACTGAGAACATTATCACATGAGCCTTGCTCTCGCTGCAGTCATGGTTGTAAAAGGCAATGGAAACTTACTGATTTAGGAGCATTTGTTATCTTTGCAATAGAACGATTGGGCTGTTTATGTGGTCAATGGTCCCTTGCACTTTTTTCCATACTTCTCCTTAACCCTTCCTTCTTGCCCTATGTCTTACCCAGCATGCCTTTCGATTTTAAATTTTAATTTGCAATGCAATTGCAGTGTTATTGTTAATGTGATTTAATTTTTTAAAAGAAAAAAGAAAAGATGGTAGAAAAGAAAAGAAAAAAGTCTGCTTGGGAATAGTGAGGGGAAGGGGGTGAGTAATAGAGAGGAGGAGAAGCACACTCACGCAGACCACATGATTGCCTAATATCAGAAAAATACTGGAAGGAATTTATCACACATTTATTATTCCCAGTGATGGGAAGTAGCACAATTTGGGGATTAATGATGGGGTTTCCTGTCCAAAGGTGAAAGGAAAGCAGCAACAAGACAGAGATGCCATTGTGCGATAAGTACTGTATGCTCAAAGATGCTATTCTCCAACTTTAAAGTCTTGTGTGATAATCTCATGATACACTGGTGCCTCGGGATACGAAATGATCGGATTACGAAATTTCCGGGATACGAAAAAGTTGGATTGGCAAAAACTGTTTCGGGTTACGAAATATTTTTCGGGTTACGAAATTCATTTCGGCGCGAAATTCAAATGCTGCAAAGTGCAGCTATAGGCTTTCCAGTGCTAACTGCAGCCAAAGCAATACTAAATGCCTAAGCAAAAAACACAAATAAAAAGCATTAGAATCTAGCATTCTTGTTCACCAACAATATATTCTAGATTTGAGTATACATTTTATGCTGTGATTAGAGTGGTCAAGAGTAACATTAATGAAAGCCACAAATTTCAAATATAATGCACTTAAAATCATGGGAATTTCCCAATTCATTTCGGCGCGAAATTCAAATGCTGCAAAGTGCAGCTATAGGCTTTCCAGTGCTAACGGAAAGCCTTTTCGGGTTACGAAAGGAATGGCGGAACGAATTAATTTCGTAACCCGAGGCACCAGTGTACTCTCAGTTCCGCCCTCCACTTCTTTCTATACTCTCCCAGCTTTTCACAGCTATATAGCCAGTGTTAGCAGACCTCATCTTTCTCTTTTCTATCCCAAATGTAGTTCTCAAATAAACCTCTT
>NC_056524.1:33102856-33215964 GCF_019175285.1 Sceloporus undulatus | reverse complement strand
TCTCTAGATAGTCTTTCACTGCCAACTCCAAACACCAGTGACCATGCAGGTGGGCATTCAAGACTTTCTGCAGCCCCCTTTCCTGTGATACTGCAAACAGAGATGAGCTTGTTAAGAAACAAAATTCTCATTGCTTTTGGGCACTTGGACATCCTGAAGAAGTCAACCCTGCTTCTGCCGTACTCTTTCCCATTTTCTTATACAGGCTTGTATAAGAAACTAGTGGGCATAGCTTGGAAAGGTTAATTTTGGGTCTATATCTTTCAAAATTTCCCTAGCTAGCATAGGCATTGGGCCACATGATAAAAGGTGTGCCCCCACAATGCAAATATTCATATAAAGGCTAAAAGCATTCTTATTTGTTCAAATGTTTGGTCTTTCGTTGTAGAACAGGGATGGGAATTCTGCAGTCCTCCAATGTTGCTGGGAAACTACAAGGATGTTATGGTGGGAGTCTACTACAGACCCCCAAGTCAGACTGAGGAATTGGATGATATCTTTCTAGAACAGATGACCACACAGTCAGAAAGGAGAGATGTAGTAGTGATGGGTGACTTCAACTATCCTGATATTTGCTGGAAGTCAAACTCAGCCAAATCCTCAAGGCCTAGCAAATTCCTCACTTGCCTGGAAGACTATTTCATGGTCCGAAAGGTGGAAGAGGCAACAAGGGGGTCAGCTATTTTGGATCTGATCCTAACCAACAAGGATGACTTGGTTAATGGGGTGCAAGTGGTGGGATCCTTAGGTGGAAGTGACCATGTTCTCCTGGAGTTAGTTATACAATGGAAAGGAGAAGCCAGGCATAGTCAGACACGCATTCTAGACTTTAGGAGAGCGGATTTCAGTAAACTTAGAGAAGTATTGAGGGTGATCCCGTGGTCAGAAATACTAAAAGGGAAGGGAGTTCAGGCCGGATGGGAGTTTCTCAAAAGACAGATACTGAAGGCACAATTTCAAACAGTTCTAGTGAGAAAGAAAAATGGGAGGTGTCTCAAGAAACCAGGATGGATGACTAAGGAACTTTCAACCGAGCTAAGTTTGAAAAGGAACATGTATAAGTAATGGGAAAAGGGGGAAATCACAAAAAAGGAATTCAAAGAAATAGCAGGCATGTGTAGGGGTAAAGTCAGAAAAACTAAAGTGCAGAATGAACTCAGGCTTGCTAGAGAGGTTAAAAACAATAAAAAGGGCTTTTTTGGATATGTCTGCAGCAAAAGGAAGAAGAAGGAAATGGTAGGGCCACTCCGGGGAGAAGATGGCAAAATGCTAACAGAAGACAGAGAAAAGGCAGAATTACTCAACACCTTCTTTGCCTCAGTCTTCTCAGAAAAGGCAAAGGGTGCTCAACCTGAGGATAATGGAGCAGAGGACAGAATAGGGGAATTTCAGCACAGAATAAGTAAAGAGATAGTAGAGGAATACCTTGTTAATCTAAATGAATTTAAGTCTCCAGGACCAGATGAACTACATCCAAGGGTACTAAAAGAACTGGCAAATGTAATATCGGAGCCTCCTGGAGAACAGGAAAAATCCCAGCAGACTGGAGGAGGGCAAACGTTGTCCCCATCTTCAAAAAGGGGAAAAAAGAGGATCTTTATCAATGACCTGGATGACAGAATTGGGAGCATACTTATCAAATTTGCAGATGACACCAAATTAGGAGGAATAGCTAATACCCCAGAGGACAGGATCAACATTCAAAATGATCTGAATAGACTAGAAAGCTGGGCCAAAGCTAACAAAATGAAATTCAACACAGAGAAATGTAAAGTACTGCACTTAGGGCAGAAAAATGAAATGCACAGATATAGGATGGGAGACACATGGCTGAATGAAACTACGTGTGAAAGGGATCTAGGAGTCCAAGTAGACGATAAGTTGAACATGAGTCAACAGTGCGATGTGGCAGCTAAAAAGGCCAATGCAATTTTAGGCTGCATCAATAAAAGTATAGTGTCTAGATCAAGAGAAGTAATTGTGCCATTGTATTCTGCTTTGGTCAGGCCCCACCTGGAATATTGTGTCCAGTTCTGGGCACCACAATTCAAAAAGGACATTGAGAAACTGGAGCGTGTCCAAAGGAGGGCGACTAAAATGGTGAAAGGTCTGGAAACCTTGCCCTATGAGGAATGACTCAGGGAGCTGGAGATGTTTAGCCTGGAGAAGAGAAGGTTAAGAGGTGATATGATAGCCCTGTTTAAATATGTGAAAGGATGTCATATTGAGGAGGGAGCCAGCTTGTTTTCTGCTGCTCCAGAGAACAGGACCCGGAACAATGGATGCAAGCTACAGGAAAAGAGATTCACCTCAACATTAGGAAGAACTTCCTGACAGTAAGGGCTGTTTGACAGTGGAACACACTCCCTCGGAGTGTAGTGGAGTCTTCTTCCTTGGAGGTCTTTAAGCAGAGGCTGGATGGCCATCTGTTGGGGATGCTTTGATTTGGATTCCCTGCATGGCAGGGGGTTGGACTGGATGGCCCATGTGGTCTCTTCCAACTCTATGATTCTATGACTGCAGTTCCCAGCAGTCCTAGTCCACAAAGCCATTGGTGAAGAAAGCTGCAATTCAAGAGAATCCAGAGAGCTACATGATTGATTCCAATCTGTGCCATAAAGCATCTTTAACTCCCAGAGAGTTTTAACAGTATTGTGTCGGGTTTTTTTTCTTTTCTTTTCTAATTTGGGATTTTTAAGGTGCTACATCTTTACTTGAAGGTTACTCTGGACTTTTGTTGTCATCTACTTGTATAGGAGGAACAGATGATTGTTGTTGTTGTTAACCACCCTCGAGTCAGTCTCAACTCAAGGCGACCCTGTAGATGAGACATCTCCAAGACTCCTTATCCTCCACTATTCTTCTAAATTCTTGTAGATTTATACCCATGACCTTCTTAACTGAGTCCATCCATCTAGCATGTGGTCTTCCTCTCTTTCTGCTTCCCTGCACCTTTCCTAACATTATTGTATTTTCTAATGAGTCATGATGTGGCCAAAGTGTGACAGCTTCAGTTACAAGAATGTTAAATATACAAGACATTTTGCTGCCTATAGGTCAAACTCTTAAGTGGCAACATCTCCATTTTCCTCTTCTGCCCCTGTCTTCCTATCTGCTAATACTGTAAATGTAATGGCTGATAATTTCTCTGTGGTATTGATCCTACCGCTAGTCAGAGTGAACTGGCTGCCCCAAGATTCGGATGATTTGGAAGGGGAAAACAGCAAGATGTTCAAGGATAGAACTTTGTATGCCACAAAGTATCTTTTCTGCTCCTTAAACTAGCGAGATTAGGGCAAAGAGATTATTGCAATTGCCAGTGCTGAAGTAAAATTCTACGGCTAGTTGATTTCTGTATGACGTTTACAGAAGTATGTTGTTTTTCTCCTCAGGCAACAAAATTTCTATGCCCAGCCTTGATTTCCTGTCTTTCAAGAGGGTCCAAAATCTGCTACCTGAGGTGACTTCCGCACATTATATATTGTGTGAGGTTACCTAGTTCACTCATGATTTTTGCCTAAAAGGAGAGGAATTTTTCCCTGTCTCCAATTCCTGCTAGACTGCAAACAGAGCCTTTGAGGTACTATCTCGTCAGTGAAAGACTTAGGTACATACGTAGCTGTGAAACATATGAGAATTGCATGTAATTTACACAGCTGCTGTCCTGGAAAAAATAAAATCAAATCTGTGCTTTGAATTTCTGCCTTAGTAAGCAGTGCACTTGGTCTCTCCCTCACTCTGCTTTTAAGATGAATAATGCACTTACTGTATTTGTATATAAGGGCTGGGTGGTTTCCACCCCTTGCCCCAGTTTGCTGGGAAAGAATCTAGAGGGCGAAGTTTGGCTTCAAAGCATATCTCCAAACATCTGCTTGTACTTATTGCACAAGTATTTAGCACAGAACAGCACATACTTGCCTGAAGCTTGAAGGCAAAAGTGAAGTGTATTTAGAAAACAAAACAAAAACAATCCAGCGGCACAGCAAGTTAAAAGAAGATGACGACAGCTTAGATGATTTTGCAAACAAAGTTGTTCTTGTTAGGTGTAGTGAGGTTGCAGTTCCTTGCTCTCCTGAATGGAGAGGCAGTAGGTTATTCCATGGATATATACCTGCAAGAATAAAGACACTGTTTTTGAGTCCACAAGGAACGAGTTATTTACAAAGCAGAAAATTATGGGTGGATCATCTGCTTTGGCACAATCCTTCCTAGACTCATAGAGATGAAAAATATTGTCAGGCTATGTGTATGTAATATAAATGAAGTTTGTGTTTAGACTTTAGTCCCATCTCCAAGATATCTCATTATGTATGCATATGCAAATACAGTCCAGGCATTCCAGAATCCAAACAAATCTGAAATCCACAACACTTCTGATCCCAAGTATTTAGGGTAAGGGAGAGTCAACCTGTATTTTCTCTTGCCCAGAAGGCTGCCCAAACATGTTTCCTGAGGTTAAATTATCTTGGCACAGTTATTTTCATAGGCGCAGCCTTCTGTTTCTGAACATGGCCAAGTGCTAGGGAGGAAGGTTATGTTTATTTTGGAATGTAGGTTTCCAATTTTTACATCCATCATACACTATTTCAGGAAGAATCTAGATTTCTCTCACTTAGGTTTACATGTAGGTTTATGTTTATATGTATTTATTTATATGTAGATAAATACCATTCCTTGCTTAAGAAACCCCTATGAAATTCATGGAGTTGCCATAAGTCAACAGGTGACTTGAAGGCACACACACACACCCTAAAGGCACCAGATCTTGTTTGATCTTGGAGGCTAAGCAGGGTCAGCTTTAGTCAGTACTTGGATGGTAGACTACCATCAAAGGAACTGACAAAGCCACCTCTGAGTATTCTTTGCCTATGAAATTTATGGGATCACCATAAGTTGACAGGGCTGGGCTTTCAACAGGCAACTGTTTGACCATTGGAAGAACAGAAGGTTAGACTGGAGAGACCTATTATTAGATAAAGCAGGGTCCTCTCTTATATTCTTATGGATTTATGCCCGATCATGAGTGCAGGAAATGGCAGGAAAAATGAAGCTAATTGTATAGATTCAAGGTGGCCAATGTGTGGTTCTCCAATTGTTGTTGGACTGATCAACCATGGGCAGCGTAGGCAGTTGAAGTGATGATGTGATGGAATTTGCAGTCCAATAACACTGGGAGGACCACATGTTCCTCATCTTTGATTTGTTGTTGTGTGCCTTCAAGTCATTTCTGATTTATGGTGATCCTAAGGTGACCTATCACAGAGTTTTTTTTCTGGGGCTGAGAGTATGTGGCTCACTCAAGGCAAGTTTCCATGGCTGAGTGGCGAACTGAACTCTGGTTTCCAAGTTTGTAGTCAAATACCCAAACCACTACATCATGCTGGCTCTTCAGGGATGTAATCTTACACTAATAGAGTTATGAATTTGTTTGCTATAAGAATCTTCATTAAATTACTAAGAACCCCTCCAAAGTAGCACTATTGGACTCTTGTAAAGCATATGTCAGTAGGAGAGTAATGAATCCTATAAACAGAAGAGAAAAAAATAGAGTGTAGAAATGAATTTAATTAAATTTTAATTTTAAATTTCATTAAATTAAAACACAAACAGAAAATGGAGACCATTAAACACTTATGCTGCTTCACCATCCCTTGAACTACTAAGACAAAGAGAAAAGTTTTAAAAAATTAATAAAATCTAATTGGATAAAGTCAAGACGTGGCAGAGATGGCGAGAACAGGCAGAAGTGTTTGCAAAGGGAGACAAAGTCTTGTGCTAAGGCTGAGGGGAAAACCATTCCTTCGGGTTGAGGAGATAATTGGAGTCCATGTAGGAAGGCTTCTTTACTCCACCATCTCACATCCCAATCCCACCCCTTTTACCCTTTTCTGATGTTAAATCCTGGAATCACTGGACCTTAAGGGGGATTACATTTTCCTTCCAGAAATAGGAGATACAGCCTCCATATCCATGAATTTTGCATCCATAGATTAACTATCTGTGGGTTGAAAATGTTCAATAATAATAATAATAATAATAAGGTAAAAAAATTAAAATATCTAAAAAGCAAGCCTTGATTTTGCCATTTTATGTAAGCGACATTGTTTTACTACACCATTGTATATAATGGAACTTGAGCATTCATGGATTTTGATATTCACAGGGGGTCCTGGAACCAAACCCCAGCAGATACTGAGGACCTACTCTACCGATTTGTGTCCAAGCAATTAGGTCCAGATGCCCTTTCACATTACACAGTTATAATGCTATTATCCCGCCTTTAGTGCCATAGCAGCCATTTATGAAATTCTGGATTTGTAGTTATGAGAAGAGTATTTGGAATTATCAACAAGATAGTGCTGCTCAAGATTGCAAACCCCAGGATACCACAAGATACAGACTTGGCAGTTAAAGTGGAATCATATCATGCTAAATGCAGGTAAGGAGAAGAATGTGCTAAGACAACATGTGTTTCACCAGGTGAGGGAGAATCTCTTGTGTATGATACAACTTAATTCTTTCAGTTCTGCAGATAGAGTTCCCAGATCTCAGGATCTGAGTCCTCAGAGTGAGGGTGAGAAGTCTTAGGGTGAGAGCACTGTCTTGACAAGTATATGTGTGTATATATTTTCGATTATGCTCAACAATATTCCCATCCATCCCGTGAAGGAAGCATGTAGCCTTGGCTTTATTTTCGATCCCTCTTTGTCGTTTATACCACAGATCCAGGCCACAGCCAAGTCTTGCTGATTTTTCTTTTACAATATAGCTAAAATCAAATATTTTCTTTCAGTATCTACTGCTAAGACCTTGCCCTGGTTATTTCTCTGACAACTGCAACCTTCTTTTGATGGGACTTCCTTTGTCTCACTTGAGTCCTTTGGTTTCTATTCAACATTCTGATGCCAGGATTATCTTTCTGGCTCGCCTGTTTTGATCGTCTCACCCCTCTATTGACATCTCTTCACTGGCTCCCCATTCCTTTCAGGATTCAGTACAAGATGCTTTTTTTTCCTGCATTTTCTGCTTCCCTCCCCCCCATTTGTCAGCTCTTATCTCCTCTCACCATTTGGTCCGAGTTCTGTGATCCAGGGGCTCAGGACTCCTGATTCAGCCAAAAGTTTCTTCTTCCCTGGTTTGGATTCGCCCTTTCTCCCTTGCTGCTCCTTATTCCTGGAACCATCTCCCAAACACTTTTGGATTATTACTTCTCTAGCTACTTTTAAGTCTGGGCTAAAGACTTTTTGTTTCTGGAAGCATTTCAGGCTGCAACTTGATATTTCTGATAACTCAGACCAAGGTTATAATGCTTGTTTATATTATTGTAGTTTTATTGCTATTGTAATGGGATAAATTGGTTTGTTTGTTTTTTACTAAGTTTTATATTTTGTGATTTTAGATTGGGCAGGTTTTATGTTGCTTTGATGATGCTGTAAAGTGCTGTGCAAAACTTACACTGCTATATAAATAAACACTAATAATAATAATAATAATAATAATAATAATAATAATAGATGCTTAAGGTATTGTGTTTAATTATATCATCAAGGCATGCCCCCTATAACATCAACTTTATAATATCATCAGGGTGCAACCTTTGCGACATCACCAGGTGCCCTCCTTCCCTATGTCTCATGTTTGGTCCCTGAAATTTCAGGGCCTGTGATAGTCCTGACTTGGCAGCCCTAACTGGAGGAGTTAAAACAGCTGATTTCCAAGGCTAGATTTTTAATTCACAGTTTTTCCTCTGACTTTGGAAGGAAAATCCAGTCCTTAAGTCAGAAGCAATGAGAGAGGCATCCAACGCCTCTGCCATTACTATTAGACTGGATCAGTTTGACTCGATAAGTACTGAAGACGTGGACAAGCTCCTTAATAGTCAGAAAAAAACGACTTGCCCTCTTGACCCTTGCCCATCCTGACTGGCTGTCCAGGGGGGTGATACAGTCAAGCTGATGCTGAAAAATATAATCAATGCATCCTTCAGGGAGGGTACCCTGCCTTCTTGTCTTAAGGAGGCAGTGGTCAGACCACTCTTAAAAAAGCCCTCCCTGGACCCCCTGGATAGAAATAACTATAGGCCAGTCTCGTTGCCATTCTTGAGCAAGGTAATCGAGAGGGCGGTCACCAATCAACTACAGGCAGTCTTGGATGAAGCCGATTATCTGGACCCATTTCAAACCAGATTCAGGGCGGGTTATGGAATTCAGACTGCCTTGGTTGCCTTAGTCAGTGATCTCCTTCTGGGCATCGACAGGGGAAGTGTGACCCTGCTGGTGCTCTTAGACCTCTTGGCAGTCTTCGAAACCATCGACCATGGTATCCTTCTGGAATGCCTGAGAGAGTTAGGTATTGGAGGCACTCTTCTACAGTGGTTCCAGTCCTACCTCTCAGGCACATTCCAGATGGTGGCACTAGGAGACAGTTGCTCTTCTAAAAGAGAGCTAAAATTTGGCGTTCCCCAGGGTGCCATATTGTCTCCCATGCTGTTTAACATTTACATGAAGCCGCTGGGAGAAATCATCCGGAGACATGGAGCAGGGTGTTATCAGTACACTGATGACACCTAAATATATTTATCTACGTCTCAGACTGATGCAGTGACTAAGGATGCCATCTCTCCTCTGAATGCCTGTCTTGGGGCGGTAATGGACTGGATGAGGGAATACCGACTCAAGCTGAATCCAGGTAAGACGGAGGTACTCATTATAGGAAACCCAAGCCCAGGTATGGAATTATGTCAGCCAGTTCTGGATGGGGTCACACTTCTCCTGAACGACTTTGTCTGCAGCTTGGGGTTACTCCTCGACTCGTCGCTTCACCTGACAGCTCAGGTGGATGCGACAGTCAGGAGCACTTGTTATCAGCTTTGGCTGATACGCCAGCTGCGCCCCTTCCTGGAGCAGGAGACCTTGAAACAGTGGTACATGCACTGGTCATCTATCGATTGGACTTCTGTAATGTGCTCTACATGGGGCTACCCTCATGCCAAGTTCAGAAACTTCAATTTGGACAAAATATGGCAGCCAGGTTAATTACAGGTTCTCATCGATCACATAACACCTGTTTTGAAATCCCTTCACTGGCTGCCAATTAGTTTCCAGGCAAGGTACAAGGTGTTGGTGATTACCTTTAAAGCCCTACATGGCTTGGGTCCAGAATACTTAAGGGATCGCCTTCTTCCGTACTGTCCGTCCCGCACTCTAAGGTCCTCGGGGAAGAATCGACTTCAGCCAATAAAATCTAGGCTAACTTCAGTCACCCAGAGGGACTTTTCCATCGCAGCTCCAAAGCTATGGAATGACCTGCCAAAGGAGATCTGCGACATTTCTACTCTTACAGCCTTTAAGAAGGCTCTTAAAACGGATCTCTTCCGGCAGGCCTTCCCTACCTAGTTCCTCTCCCCGTTTACTGTGACTTATGTCACTCTGTCCACCAACTCTTCTCTTAAATTAATGAGAAGAATTAAATTAAAATTAATAAAAATTATATTCTTGCCTCAAGAAGAAGAGCCCTCCCTCCGTCCCAACTGTCATCTTCAGACCTGGGAGGGAGTGAAAAAGACAGGCCCAATTTCTATCAGGCCTAACTGTAAATTACTGTAACTAACGTCACTCTCTTTTATTTGATTGTATTTTATTTATTTTTTGTATTTTATTTTATTGTATTCTCTATATTTTTATTGTTGTAATCCGCCCAGATTCCTTGTGATGATGATGATGATGATTATTATTATTATTATTATTTCCTGTACCCTTTGGGATGTTATTCCAAGGACCACTAAATTACACTAAACAAGGATAGGAGAACAAACTGTACAATAATAAAATACTGAAATAACTTACCTCAAAATTATTCACTGCTACCTTAAAATCAGAACATGACACAAATGGACCCTGGGGTTTTTTTCTACCTTGATCTGGAGAACTTTATTTAAATCCTGTTCATTGATTGAACTCTCAGGTAAATTTGGACTAATCATGATAGTGGAATGTAATTTACCTTTTACGCATGGTGTAAAAAGTCTATATGCACTGGATTGAAGTCCTTGGTGAAGCAACAGAATAAAAAGTAGTGGTAGAAATACTATCAAGCAGTGATAATCCCCAGAAACATAATCAAACAATAATAACAATAATAATTATTGTTGGTGATTTAGTTTTATAGAGTGCAGCTGGTGGTAGAAATGGATATGCTTCAGAAGCATCTATAAATAAACCACAGCCAAAAAGAAAGAAAGAAAGAAAGTCCACAAAGCAATCTAAAAACTGGCAAAGAACCTGGATACCAGATGGCTTAACAGCTGAATGGATAAAACCTTCATTTTCCCGCATCCTTTTATGAAGTCCACAGCTCAGTCTCTAAACCAAATAAAGATCACCCTCAAAGTGACAAATGCAGATCCATCTCATGAAGGACCTGTGAATTTCAATTTCTGATTAAATAGTTTTAATATAAACCCTCCTGGGAATGTGTTTTGACTGAAGGGCAGCACAGAAGTGTTCCGAATAAGAGTAAATAATCTTAGGTAGGAAGGCTGTGAAGCATAATTAAGACTCTAATTAATTACTGTCAGTCTGGGTTCCTTAAGAGAAGATAGAGAAGACGGAGCCCTTCAGGTGGTTCTTTGGCTGTAAATCCCACAATCTTGGGAGGTATAGTCCAACATCACTTGGAAGGCAGGACAGAAGGAAACTGATAATATATTTCAGTGATTGATTTGATCTTCTGACTAGCAAGAAAATGTAGAATGTTTAAATTTAGTATGGGATCCAGAAGTCAGCAGTTTTATGGGGGAGTGGGGGGGAATAAGGTAAGTTTCCTAAAAAGCATGTTGGAACTTGAAAGATTTATAGTTCACAGGGAAGATGGCCTCTAGGCAGCATCAAGTGCAAAGGTTTACTGCAGGGCATGAGCAAAGTAAGGTCCAAGACAACATACAATCTGCAAGGCTGTGTTTTGAAGCTTTCACCCCTCCCTAGACAGCACTTTTTCTGATAAACAAACCAAAAAACCCTGAAACACCCCCCAAAAGGGTGGGAGAAAACCAGCTCTTCCAGAAGGCAATCAACCTTTTAAATATGACACACTTGCAAGAGCCTCCTGAACTCCTTTGCTTCTTTTTAAAAACAATTTTCAGAAGCAGAAGTGGACTTATGGCTGCTTTTGGTTCCCATTCCATTATGGCAGTCTAGAGCCAGAAGCAGATGCCCTCCCTGCATCCCAACTGCCACCATCCTGGTCTTGAAGGGAGAGAACAGGCAATATCTCCTGGACTTAATTCCCAACCTGCCATCCCCTTTTCATTTTGTGTCAAATTTTAGATTGTAAACCTGGGGCGGGGAACTGCTTCCTTATTTTTTTACTTGTAAATCATCATGTAAAGTGATGGCACTAAATCAATAAATACAGTGATCATCACAGAATCAGCGTAGTGGATTTGGTATTAGTATTTAGTATTTAGACTCTCTCTCAGGCTGAAAGCAGCTGGAGGGGAAAGCTAGCTCATCCCCAGGATTTCCCAATTCGCAGGGAGAACCCGCTTACCACACTGCCAGCTCTCACAATGGGCCGACAACCGCTCTCACTGTAAGGGATGGATCTGCCATAATGAGCAATTATAACTACAAGCTATGCCATTTCATTATTTTTTCCTGTTCCACCACAAATGCATGTGCATGAGTGCACAGACACTCTGCTAGCAGCAACCAATTGCCTCCCTTGTCCCGCCTAGCCACCAGCCCATTGGACACCCACGTGACCATCTGCTTGATTAACTGCCTGTCTGGCACATCAGTGCACCCAATGAGACATTGGCATAGCATATGCCTATCAAGCCATGATGTCCCACCATACATATCTCCTTTGTCCTCTTTCTACCATGGTCCCCTGTTGGACTGGCCAGTTTGTTAATTCTCTTATGAAGTATTGATTTTGTTGTTGGTAATATGACGTATTCACCATTATTTTGCTTCACAGGGTGTATGGTAGATCGATGGTGCTACTGATCACTCCTGAGCTGTGTGATTGATTTCCTGGCAGGGAATAAAAATAATTATGGTAAACAATGGCAGCGGCTGCTATCTGGCCCCTCCCCACCTCTGCACCGGCACACAGTCCACACACTGATGAACTGAAGCAATCTGGGATTTATTTTGCTTTGGTGTTAAACCCAGTTTAGGGTAATTGGCAATTACTTGAAGGTGCACAACATCAACATTAGGGTTGGTTAAGATGTTGATTCTGTCAATTGTAGGATCTGCAGGTCAGCAGTTCAAGACCCAAGTGCGGTGTGATAGGGTGAGCTCCCATCACTACTCTCAGGAGATTATCAGATGGGGGACTGGAGTGAAGCCCTCCTTATTCCATCTGTGACAGCGATTGCATGAAAGTCTTTCACTCTTGATGCACTGATCCTGTCATAAACCTTTTAGTGAAGTAGAATTACATTAACAGGTTCTTCAATTAATGTAAAATGAAGGGCAAGGGCGGGACAATTCCACTTCACTGACAGGACAATGACAGGACCAGCGTGATGTCATACTTAAGTCTTTTAGGCGATATATGTCATTTGTGCTTCCCGGACAGGACAATGTCTGGATCATTGCTACATTGTCTGAAAGTCCTTCCTGCGATCACGTGGAAAAAATGGGACAAGGATGCAAAAGGATGGGACAAGGACATCCCATCCCCCATCTGATAATATCCCCAACTTCTGCCAACCTAGTGGTTTGAAAGAATGTAAATGCAAGTAGATAAATAGGTACCACTTCTGGGGAAAGTAATAGTGTTCTGTGCAGTCATACTGGCCGCATGATCACAGAGTAGTCTTTGACAACGCTGGCTCCCTTGGCTTAGTAACAGATATGAGCACCACCCCTACCATCAGACATGACTTCACAACTTTTCAAAGGAGAAACCTTTACCTTTACACTTTACACAACATCAACAATGTAGGGCAGACTAGAATATGGGAATGTTGCAATCATTTACCTTCACTTTTGCCACAAGAGTGAGGTTCACACTTAGTAGGTTGGTCCAAATTAGCAAAGTTCTTGACTTGAGTTGAGTCAGGGAAAAAAGTTTATTTCTGTAGTAAAAATAGGTACACACTTTGAAGTGAGGTCCTAAGTGAGACAAAGGAGCTTATCCCATTAACAAATAAGCAGTCTTACCTCTTCCAGCTTGAATTCAGGATCTAGATTGCCCTCGGATGTTATCATACCTAAATTGTAGCCTATCTAGCTGGGATGCCACCGCCTGAATGCATCCTGAGTCGAAGCCTCGCTCAGTCGGCCAATTTTTGAAGTCGGAAACTCCCCGACTTCAAAAAAGTGCTGGCTGAGTGAGGCTTCAACCTGGGACGCATCTTGGCAGTGGCATCCTGGCTTGATTGGTGGCGATTTAGGAATGATAACATCTGGGGGCATCCTGGATCCTGAATTCAAGCCAGAAGAGGTAAGCCAACTTATTATTTATTGGGATAAGCTCAAAAAGTAATGATTTTCAGAGGCAACTTTCTATACCCTCTACAACTTGTTTTTCTTACACAGAACATGGGGAAAATATTAACACCTCAGATCAAAGCATATCTTTTCTGTATGGTATCTATCAACATTTCAAACTCTCTCTCTTTGTTCTTGATCCATTTATCATAGCAGCAATGTATGTTCAAAGTACGTGAAATTCAATCAACAGGAAATTTGAATTGTTTACATTCAATTAACGGGAACTGTTTGTTGTTTACATCAGAGAGTCTGTCACTTTAAAAAGGGAATGCAATCAAGAAGTGCAATTAACAGTTACAAATCAAGGAGGAAGCTTCCTTTATCACCTATGTGTTAACACAGGATGAGGTCAGTTGGGTCTGCCTACATAACTCTCTCAACATTTCCAGAGAATGAAAATCTCAGGGCTCTGAGTCCAGCATGGAGAGAAGCAATTTATAAATTAAGAATGAGAGTTCATGCCACAGGAAGAAAGATCAATAGTTCAGATTCAGAGCCTGCAAAAGTTACTTGTTTGGACAGCAACTCCAAACAAGTAACTTCTTCATGCCCTGTTCAAATTCAGCAAATACCGCTTCTGCGATGGGCATTTTGTGTAGAATCTCTGTATCTTGTTCACACATATTTTACAGGAAGGGGTTTCTATGTGATGCCATCATCCATTTCTATTTCTTTGTTTTCTCAATATCCCCCTGGTCCGCCTTTTTTTAGTTAACAAATGGTGCATCCAGACTGGCCAAAGGCGGTAACATGTGGTGGGAATTGTTCTTGGATGGATTGTTGTTGCTGTTTTGTTTAATTCCATATCTCCTGTCCCAGTCCCTACTGTCAGACACACATAAACTTACACCATGATTCTGCACTTTAGCAAATATAACAGTATACAACATAGCAGTGTGACAACCTTCTTCTTCTTATCTCTGCATTCTCAGCATTCCCAGTGTTTTGCCTTACCGAGTTATAAGATCCACTGTCTTTGGTCCGCATGGACGTAATCAGGCCAATGGAATCTACATATGGAGGGGCGAGATTTTTCCTCACCATAGTAAATGAATATAGTAGGTATAGCTTGGTATACCGACTAAAGCAGAAATCAGAAGTGTTCTCAATGGTTAAAAAAAGTGGTTGGATTATGCTGAGTGGCAATTTAAAAAAGTAATGATGTGAATGTATGTGTGACAATGATCAGGATATTTGCTGAATCATGTCCTTGAAAGAGCCAGGCTACTATGTGTATTAAGACCAGCACCTGAACTGTATGATGCAATGTGAATATGATGTAATGCCTGAGAAAGGTTGCATCAGCCTAAAGTATAAATGACACAGCTCAGAGTGAGCATGTGTGAGTCATTGGAGTTGTGTGTCAGAAGAATTGTGAATCATTGCAGTTGGTTAGTGTTGGAGGGATTGTGAGTATTGGACATTTACTGTATTGCTCTGCTGAGTTGCTGAGAACTGGAGAAAGAAGCCCTACTGTTGCTGTATATAGTCTATAGTCTAGTCCTAGGACCAGCTATGACTTTTTAAACTTAAGGCAGAAGGTGGTTTTCCCTCCAACTACTGGGAGATTCTGAAATTGACAGGGGTTACCATATATACCTGTGTATAAGTAAACAAAATTATACTACAAAATTGACCCCAAAAACCAGCGTTGACTTATATACAAGTCAATATGATAAAATGGCAGGATGAGGTAGCGTTTGCTCCTCAAGCATCTCCCCAGCCTGGTTGCCTCCGGAGGGGCAGCTGGGCTTGGAAGATGCAAGGAGAGCGAGCAGGACATCCTTTATATCCTTGGTTACATGCTCTTCAGTTTTACCCTCGACTTAACCATGGGTCATATTAAAACCCAGATTTTTGGCCCCAAAACCTACCCTCGACTTATACACAAGGTCGACCTATACATGAGTATATATGGTAATTTCCACATCTGGCTCAAGCATCTGGGTTGTTACTTTGATGAGGCAATGAATCTCCATGGCCTTTCTCACAGTTTTCTTCTTGTTCACTCAGTATATGTCTGGGGAGGAGAGGAACCCTTGCCCACACCACAACTCACCCTCGATAAAAAACAAAGGTGAAATCCAACTCTGTCTTACAGGCCTCTGGATGTAGGGATGGGAACACCTGTTCCTAGGCATGCTACCTAGACATAAAATATCCCACCAAATCCTAAAGCATTTGGCCAGACTGGATATGCACTTCCTCATTTCTCTGTGTAAAGTTTACTAAAACACGATGAGCTGTGCTTCCTTTTTTGGTTTGGTGTAGGAGCCTACCCATTTCTTTCCATGTTATTTCTTACTTTGGTACCTTTTCTATTAAAGAAGTAATGCCCAAAAACATATCTATGGTACTTTATTAACAGAGGCTGTATCTGAATGGGTCAGAATACTCTTGGAGTAGACCAGAAGATTCTGGCCCCAAAGCTGCACTAAAGTCTAGCTCTGGCGTGATGTCAGGCAGCTGTTCACATACAGTACGCGGCCAACTGTTGTACCCACTGCCAGTGATAACAATGTGAGTCGCTCTCTCTGAGGATGAAATTGAGGTGCCCAGCATTGATTACATGGCTGGGTGCCTTTTTCTGACCTCAGCACGCGACCCAGCCGGATGTGTTGTAAACAGCACTGCTCTGGAGTGTTCCAGATTTTCTGGGAAGCTCTAGAGTAAAAGGTGAATTTTTAAAATTTGGTCTAACGGTGGTATACTGTGGGTTCAGTGCTGAACTGGCTGCATCAAGACAGTTTGCACCAGAATCAGAGATATCATCTGTACTGACTGCAATGAGGCTGAGGGAGGACATGTTATTTGGCTTGTGCAGATATGGCCAGAAGTATACCTGTATTGTAGAAAATCCAGGTTTAAATAAATAAATAAATAAATAATCCAGGTGTAGATAGTTGTGTTGTGTTCCCATATTCTGACTACCCCAAGATCCTATCTTAATAAATCTTAATTTATGTGAAGTTGTAGTACAGTCTGTGTTGCTTTAGCACATTAGTGAGCAAAGCTAGTCTTTCGCTTTAAGTTTATTCAAACATTTTTTCTTTCACTGACACTTTAAAAAAAAGAGTGAAAGACTTATTTCTTCCCCCATGTAGTTAGGCTGTTGCAGACTACTGAGTGTGATTCAAAATTTTATATCTGTTGCTTTAGTATGATATTTCCCATGGTGCTTTGGCATATTCAACATGACTAACAATAGGACCTCCCATGCAGTCCCTGGCACAGTGCTAAAATCAGAGTTTGCTAATGGACAAAGTGATTAATTATTTTAATTAATCCAAGAAGCCCGGAAGTACACCTTTGGAGCTATTGCTTTTCCACTATTGCTTTCTTTTGTGTGCAATACTGAAAATATGAACACCATCCATATTGTGCTGATTCCAGTCAAAAATTACATTTTAATCTTTCCAAATGGCTCTTAATTCCTTCACTTATGGAACAAAATTAGCCTAATCAGCACAGACTAGTAGGATCCTGCATGCAAATTCCTTTAATAATGATATTTTAAAGATTTCAGGGCCTTTCCCCTCCCCTCAAGCGATACAAATAGCACATACATTCATCCCTCCACATTTGCTGGGGTTGTGGCACAGGACCCCTGTGAATGTGGAAAAACTGCAAATAACAAAACACTATGTTTTGACCTGAGAGAACACCATTCTAGGAATCTCTAGGTCCTCCAGGCAACTCTGTGGTCAACATCTGCCATACATTTGACCATGATTGTACTGGAGGACTACATGCCTAGTGGAGTGTCTCTCTAGGAATTTCTAGTACTTCAGTGTGACATTTGGTTAAATTGACCGTAGAGTTGCATTGGAGGAGCTAGATATTCCTAGAGGAACATATAAATAAAATCAGTGAATAATCAAATCTGCAAAAGTCAACCACAAATGTGAGGAATGAGTGTATGTACATATTTATGATTCTTTTCTACTGACTTCCTTACACATGGTTTTTCTCTTGGTGGAACATATACTGTATTTATTATAACAATCTACTAAATCAGGGACAGACAACCAATGCTCTGACATTGCACCCCACATGTTGTAGTTACTACTGGATTCCCTCCTTCCCACCATATATTGGGTCTTTGGTTTTGTGCAGTTAGTGGCCGCATGAAAGCAGCAATTCCATTCAGGGTTGCTGAGAGAAGGATGAGGCTCAAGCCTTCATCTCTTCCTAGGAACTCTGACAGGGGATCTCTATAATAGGGGCAAGATTAAAAAATGTCCCACACTGAGCATTCCCACTCATGTGTGTGCACAAAGAAGCATGTGTATGTGTGTTACTGCAACCTGTCTGATTTTCCGCTTGAGTCCAAATGTAGCTCTCCAATCTAGAGGCCTCTACTACATTGCTCTCCCAGCAACCCTGAATGGAATTATCTTAAATGCTTTCACTGAGAACTGCTCTGCTTAAAGATCCATATATTAATGTAAAATTAATTATGGTTAATTGTACTCATTAAGCAATCTAATCTTATTCATTTTCTCTATTTTTCTTCATTTAATATTGAATTATATCTCTATCCTACCATGGGCTAATCTACACAATGTATTATGCATACTGCTGAGGTTCTCACACCTTCGCATGATGGTTAATTGTCTTCACTTTTCTGAGCAAATTCGTATTTCTATTCACCCTCCTTCTGATGAAAATGAGCGCCAGCTCAGTCCATGCAAAGCAAAGGATGGCCACACGTGCAATCTGTACATTTCTGCAGATTTCCAGGATACTCAGGTAAGAACTGTGAAGGTCTTTTCTGTGGTTTGGGTTTTGTGCCCCCTGCCACAACCCCTCCCCCAAATTCCTGCAAATCACATTGGCCAGATAGCATTCTAATCGATGGAATGCAGAGTATTTTTATTGAATATTTTATTTGTTTTATATCAATAACATAAACATTATATGAGAGTCATATAAAAGTTGTGCAGAATAACAATCTGAGTACAGGTATTATCAGTAACTAAGATTCTAAAATCGTCACTCAAGTTTTGCTGGTTGTGGGTTCAGAGTTCAAGTACCCTTCAAAAGGGTAATCCGGTGGACAGGAGGTCTGAAGTCGGGGGAGTTGTTGTTAATGTATTAATAAAATTGACCAGTCTTCAAAAAAGGTGTGTGGTTTATTTTGTCCATTACAGAGTTTGAAGGTGTCGAAAATTATTACACCAAATCTTTGTCCACCCGTTAGTTATGATGAGGAGTATTTTAAACATGCAACCTGCCTCATGAATTAGCTTTGTAATTACATTTCTTTTTAATTTATGGTTTATTATTTTATTTTGAGTTTAAGTCTATGATCACAGCATTGCTTTTATGGCTCTTACTGTAGGCTACACATTACGAGACATTCCAAAGCATCTCACTTCTCAGACTTAGCCAAAGACATGGAAATAAAAGGTCACTGGCTGGAAGTCATTCTGCTGATGAAAACCAGAACCAAATAAAATCTGCTGTTCACGACTGGTTTCAGCTTACGTGCAAAATGAACAGGGGAGGCTCAAAATACCTAGTACGGGGGAGAAAAACCAGTGAAGCCACACAGCTTTTCACAAGTGGGGAACAATTCTTGTGCTTGATTGCTTGTCTTTCATTTTAAAAGTAACCTTCCTCCTCAGAAAAAAAAACTTCTTCTATAATTATAAAACCGGCCAAGGAATTAAAATGTACAGCTTTACGTAATGCAAAAATAACTGGCCAGGATCCAACCGATGCTGGTTCTTCTGCAGTTTCCTCTTCCAAGCCCAGGCTGAAGGGAGGAGTATAAATACCATAAATCAATAAATAAATCGACAAGAGTGCTTTAAAATGTTGTTGGGGACCCAAAGAGTAATTTCCTAAGCTCTGCTGCATTTTCTTGGTGACCTTGACCTGTGTCAGGGCAGAAAGGTGAGCAGGGCAGATAGTTGGACCTATGGCAGGACAAAAATAACAACTCCAATAAACATTCAGAAGCTTCTGATATTCAGCTAAACATACATTTTCCTTCTATACCAGGGATTGATAAACAGCAGCTGGCAAGCCACATGTGGCTCTTTGACGTATGTGCTGCTTGTGGAAATATGCTGGCTGAGCTCCATTTTGCATTACTTCATATAAAAGATATATAACTTTCCCCAAGTTTTCAAGCAGATTTGAAACCATTTAGTATACACATGTGTCTTGTGATTAATGAAAACCATACAGGAACATATTATTACATAAACATAGTTCTTAATTGATTATAAAAGTTTTGTAACAAATGTCATGTAACAGTAACAATATGTGTGTAATTTTTGTGCTGCTGCAGCTCTCAAATGTCTGAAGTTTAACATTGCAGCTCTTTGTTAAGCAAGTTTGCCCTCCCCTGTTCTGTACCATTATGACCAGGGGTAGGCAACCTTTTTGAGCTGGGGGCGGGTTGCTTCCCTCAGCAACTGGGGGGCCGAAGCCGGGGGTGGGCTTCCACCCTCTGGGGGCGGGCCGTGTGCGGGGGTGGAGCTTCCACCCCTCTGGGGCGGAGCTGCACACTGGGGCGGAGCTTCCACCGAAGCCCTGCGGGGAGGAGGAGGCGTGTGCCCACCTCTCCTCCTCGGTCCCTTCCTTGGGCTGAACGGGCTCCAAGGGGCCTTTTCGGCTGAAGGGAGGGAGGTGAAGGGAAGGGCTTGGGCACCCGTCCCAGGCCCTTCCCTTCGACTCTTCCCTTCGGCCGAAAGGGCTCCAAGGGCCGTGGCGGAGCCAGAGGCGACAGGCTGCTTCCGTGGGCCCCTTCTCGGCCCTTGTGGCCCCAGGCCTCCCTCCAGAGGAGAGGCCTGGGCTGCAAGGGCCCTGGGGGGGCCCGCGGAGGCGGCAGGCGCTTCTGCGGGCTCCAATTCAACCCTTGCGGCCCCAGGCCTCCCTCCCTCCCTCATATCATCATCATATCATCATCATCACCACACTATCATTGTCAAAACAAGGGAGACTTGTTAGCATTAAAAGCAGCAAAAATAAAAATTAAAAAAACCCTTGTAGCCACAGGCCTCTGGCCACTCACCCCCTCCTCCTCCTCTCCTCTTCTGTTCCCCCCCTCCTCCTCCTCTTCCTCTTGCTCTTCCTCCTCTTCTTCCTCCTTCTGTTCCCCCCTCCTCCTCCTCCTCCCCCCTCCTCCATGCCTGCGCTGGCCTGGGGGCGGGATGGAGAAGGCACAGGAGGCAGGGGAGGCCTGGGTGGGCTGCATTCTCCGGTGGCCCCAGAGCCTCTCCCCGCCCTGTGGGAGGCCCAGGCCACCCCACAGGGCGGGGGGAGGAGGAGGCCGCGGCGAACGCGCCGCTTGGTGCGTTCTCTGGGGCCCCAAAGCCTCTCCCCGCCCTGTGGGAAGGCCCAGGCTGCCCCACAGGGCTGGGAGGAGGAGGCCCGCTGTGAACGCGCCGATTGGCGTGTTCTCCGGCGGCCCCAAAGCCTCCCCCACCCTGTGGGAAGGCGCAGGCCGCCCCACAGGGCTGGGAGGGGAGGAGGCCGCCGGCGAACGTGCCGATTGGTGCGATCGCCGGCGGCCCCTAGGGGCGGCAATCGGCGGCAGGGCCAGGCTGGGGCCGGTCCCACGGTTCTTGTGGGCCGGATCCGGCCCGTGGGCCGGACGTTGCCGACCCCTGATTATGACTGTTATGCTTTGTACTGATTCAAAATATTATTTATCCAAATTTATGGGGGTGTGTGTCTTGTTTGGTTTAGTAAATAATATTGCCATTGATAACTGTGGGCTAGTTATCTTCTACCTTGCCTAGGTATGTTTTGTATAATTCACAATGTCTGCATAAACAAGCACTTTAGCCCAGTAGCAGTTATCAACAGTCCCATCTGATAAAAGTGGAAGAACTGCCCTGTTTATATTGTAGAATGAGATCCTCTCTTCTTACGATTGCGTACTGTACTCACTGACTGACACATTCGCCTTGTCATTTTCTGTTGAAATGAAAGACTCTCTGAGCCAAGTCCTGCTGCTTCATAGTTCAACTCTTTTCGGATGGGCTCTGCTGTCCAGTTTCTTGCTCTGAGATGCGATAGAGTGTCTTGGTTGAAATAGGCGACAACCAGAGAATGTTTTGCAACTTGCTCAAATGCTCTTCTCTTCTGCCACCCACCCTGTTTTGAGGCCTTAAAGAGGAGAGAAAAGAACAAGGAAGGAGCTTGAGGCTCGTGGTTGGCAGGTGCAAAGCCTTTTGAGGCAAACATCTGTTTTAGTGGTAACCCTGGGCCATGAGCAAAGCCGTCTGTTTCTCCTCCTCTCCATTTTTCTTAAAGCAAATACAAACACTGTTTTATATGACCTGAAGTTCCAAAAAGGAGAAACACTCAGGCTGTGTTTCACTCAAGCGTGTCTATTCAGACTTTGCACTGTCATGTTTGTACAGGATTACCGGGGTGAGCCTTCTTTCCTGTCTAGACCAGTAACTGTTTAATGCAGCTGCTCCTCTAGTACACAATAGGGAGGAGTTGGCTACTGTGTATGCAGTACAAAACTAATCACACAAACACAACACACCTTGTATGTGGCTGGATTGCGATTGTTTGAGCCCTGGAGCAGTCCAAAAACCATATTCCCTTTCATCACACGTGTGGGATATTTTATAGAATCATAGAATCATAGAGTTGGAAGAGACAGTGTCGGCTCCGTATTGAGTGTCACCTGGTGCAGGGGAAGCTCCCGCGGGTGAGGGTTCCAGGGCAGCGCATGCTCCCTCTTCCCATGCTGCCCCATCCTTGCCTGATGAGGAAATGGACAAGATGGCGCAGGGATGGGGAGTGTGTGTAGGTGGGGAGTCACACACAGGGAGTAAAAGTGGTGCCAGGAAGTGCATGGGGGACAGTGTGAGGGGAGGGCTCGATCAGGTGTCACCTATTTTCTGGAGTGTCATCTGGTGTGCTGCACACCACTGCACACTCATAGTGACGCCTTGAAACAGAATAGAGAAAATAATAGACATTGAAACCCAAATCTTCATGTGTGAACTTAGGCCCTATACAGACCAGCAGAAAGCGCTGGCTGTGGGTGGATCAGGGCAAAGCGTCCTTATGCTGGACGCCCTAACTCTGCGCCCATAGTGCCATTTTGGCACATGTCAGTCCAGACGGTGCGCACCATCTGATGTACCTCTGGCACTGCATCCAAATTATTGCAGCACTGAAGGGGCATCATAAAACTGTGCCACCGCGGCTATGGCGCCCCTTGGCTCTTTTTGCCACTCTCCAGAGGCAGGATCAGGGCCACGGAATTAGGTTGCCACAGCCCCGATCTGGTCAGGAAAGGGCCAGCTTCCCCTTAGGGGCAATCTGTATAGTCCTTTATTAACACCCTGCTGCTTGTTGAGCCTACCTAACTGATTTCATGCAGTTTGATTCAATTATTAATGTAGCCCACAAGATATTGTGTAACAGAAGCACTGCGAGATTTGGGAACGAACAAGAGAATGAGAGGAACAAGTTACATCTTTTCCTCTTTGGAACCATTTTTTTAGCTAACAATTGTTCCAATTGAGCTCTTAATCATTTGAACCTGGCATTCTATCTGAGAAGACTTGTTTCTCTTATCAATAGGTGCAGGTGCAATATGATGTAGCACTGGGCTGTTAAAATCAGTTTCCCTTTCTTTAGTTTTTCTCAGTAGATGTTACCAGGAATAATCCCTTTAGCATTGGATTTGGATATCTAGGGCTTAGTTGTAGAAATGAAGCAGAATCTTAAAAAGGTGGGTCTTTAAAGCATGTATGAGGGACACATTGCGCTCCTGATGTTCTTGAACTGGGTTCACAGCAGCCATAGCTAGTATAGCAATGGTGAAAGGTGATGGGAGCTGCTGTCTAGCAGTCTCTGAAGGGCCACAGGTTCCCCGTCCCCATGTGAAAGTAAAAGCTGGACATACTGCAACTGTTTTAACCCCGCACACTCCCTTGGGATAACTTCCACAGTCATGGGGTTGGTTGTGATCCCACCTACATATTAGTTTCCTACGACCAATAAGACTTCTATCATGTCTGTATGATCCTCAGTTTCTCATCTACACCCAATCCTTCCAGACAGTGATTCAGGACTTCACTTCCACCTTAGCATTGTTGTAAAGAGCAATGCAGCGTAGTATAATCAGCCATAGTGATGAGCCCTGACTCCCAAACTCTGGATGACATGTCCCAGTGGCTTCAATTGTTGTTAAAAATCACACGGGTCCTAGTTTCATCTATGAAATGTTGGAGTATGGGAGTGCAATTGCATCCACAGTCTCAAGATTGGCAACTAGCAATATAGAGCAGGGGTAGGCAACCTTTTTGAGCCAGGGGCCGGGTTGCTGTCCCTCAGACAACTGGGGGGCCGAAGCCAAAAAATAAATAATTAAATAATTAAAAAATTAAATATATAATAAAGCCAGGACAAATGTAGGACAAAATTTTCAAATGGAAGACACTTTTTTAAAAAAAATGGAGGACACGCGAAAAAATTTGCTGATTTTAAAAAATTTAATAATGCAGTTTCTGAGGCTTCTATAGACAATTGCCCCCCAAAGGCCTCGGCGGCAATCGGCGGCAGGACCAGGCTGGGGCCGGTCCCAAGGCCTTGCCGGGCCGCATCCGGCCCGCGGCCGCAGGTTGCCTCCCCTGATATAGAGGGATACTGCTTCTCAGTACAAGTGTTGGTCATTACCTTTAAAGCCCTACATAGCTTGGGCCTGAGTTATTGAGGGAACTCCTCTCCCTACACAATCCGCCCCGCACTCTCCAGAACATTAGGAGCTGGGGGATGTTAAGCCTGGAGAAAAAGAAGGTTAAGAGGTGATATGATAGCCCTGTTAAATATTGAAGGATGTCATGTGAAGAGGGAGCAAGCTTGTTTTCTGCTGCTCCAGAGAACAGACCCGGAACAATGGATGCAAGCTACAGGAAAAGAGATTCCACCTGAACTTAGGAGGAACTTCCTGACAGTAAGGGCTGTTCGACAGTGGAATGCACTCCTTCGGAGGGTGATAGAGTCTCCTTCCTTGGAGGTCTTTAAACAGAGGCTGGATGGCCATCTGTCAGGGATGCTTTGATTTGGATTTCCTGCATGGCAGGGGGTTGGATTGGATGGCCCTTGCGGTCTCTTCCAACTCTACGATTCTATGATTCTATGATACGGGCAAGCAACTATTAGAATATGCTAAGACCAGGTTAATAACAACTTTCCACAGAGCGTTTACTGCCGTAGACCCAAGCTATGGAACGTTTGCCGGTAGAGATCCGTCTTATTACCACCTTAGATGCCTTTAAGAAGGCACTTAAGAAGGATCTCTTCCGGCGGCCTCATCCACCCAATCGTTATAAGAGATTAGAAATACTCCACTCTATTTGTAATGATATGTTTTTAAATGACGATTTAGTCAATACATTGTATGGTAATGGATATTGTTTACTGAGTGTATTTTATGACATTGTATTTAATCTTGTAATTTTTTTATTGTTGTATCCCACCTCGATCCTCTGCAAGGAGAGGCGGAAATATAAATATAAATAAAATTATTATTATTATTATTATTATTATTATATTTTTATTATTCTCCTCTACTGCCTCCTTACTGGAAGCTATTAATGGCCAAAACGTCATTACCGGTAATTAATTTAGACAAAAATACTGCTTTCTTCTGTGGTTCAGCTCTGGAAATGGTGATTCATCCACCGCGGGATCTACTTCTAGCCATTCACATTTACACCATGGGGTGATCTGTTACTTGTGAGAAGACCCTTAGCTTTCTGCATAATTTGGCATATTTGTACTACATTCTTCCCATTTTATTCTGCATGCATTCATGTGATTTAAAGATGGGGAGTGAAGGAGGGGGGAAATTAATCAAGGTGAGACGAATTGCAGCAAAGACTCATTGAAGCAGAGCGCCACCAATGAAACAAAAGCAGAGCCTGTGATGTTGCATCTTGAATTCCTACATTTACTTTATGTAGCTTAATCATTTCCCCACAAATTGTGTTTCTAATTTCAGCCAGCAGATGCACTTGACTATACTGTACCAATTAGTTATAAAAAATTGGACATGCTTGCAGTCACATTGCCTTTTTCTATGGAAATCAGGATAAACCAGAAGCAGCATTAAAAGTGTGAGGAATGCATACAGCGTTTACAGATGCTCCCTTTTGCTACAGTACTGTCAAAATCACCTTTCCAAGCTACTCTCTGCATTTTCTGGGAACTAGAAAAGTGGGCACCAATGGGAATTTCACTTCAAATGCAATAATAGCATTTGTTATTGTTCAACTTATGGCGACCCCATGAATGAGAGACCTCCAAATCCCCCGATCATCAAGAGCCCCACCCAGACCTTGCAGACGAATGCCCTGCTTCCTTGATTGAGTCTATCCTTTTTTTTCCCCTCCTGCTTTTTACCTTACTAAGCATTATTGTCTTCTCTAGTGCGTCATTCATGTCTTCTCATGATGTGTCCAAAATATGATATGCCCGGTTTAGTCAGCTGGCTTCAAGGGAGCAGTTCAGGCATGATTTGCTTGAGAAACCCATTTGTGTTGTCTTTTTAGCAGTCAGCCATATCCACAGAGCTCTTTCCTAGCTTGTTATGTGCCTTCAAGTCGTTCCCACTTATGGTGACCCTAAAGCTTTTGGGTTTTTCTTGGCAAGGTGTTCAGAGGGAGTTAGCCAGTGCCTTCTCCTGAGGCTGAGAGTGTGACTTGCCCAAGATCACCAAGGGGTTTCCATGGCTGAGTTGTGAATTCAACCCTGGTCTCCAGTCGCAGTCCAACACTCAAACCACTCTGCCAAACTGGCTCACTCTTTTCTAGCACATCTCACATGAGTTGATTCTTTTCCTATTCACTGTCTTCACTGTCCAGTTTTGACAACCATACGTAGAAATCAATCAATCAGTCAATCAATCAATCTTTATTGCTTTTGCCTAATGGCCATTGCAAAAACCAAAACAATAAAATACAGATAAAATTTCCATAAAACCAATATACAATAAAATTTATCAAATAGCAAAAATTCAATGTAGCTGGTTACATATAACATATATAACATGGATATATTAAAATTCACATATAAACCCATACGTAGAAATGGGAAATACAATGGCATGGACAATCCTAACTTTAGTATTTAATTATATATATCTTTATACTTCAAGTACTTGTCTAACTTCTTCAAAGCTGCCCTTCCAAGTCCTAGTCTTCTTCTGATTTCTTGTCTGCGGTCTCCATTCTGATTAATGATTGAACCAAGGTATAGAAAATGGCAGCTTAAGAGGAGTGATTTTTGGCAGCTCTTTAGAAGGGAGAAAAAGCGTTAAACTCCTCTGCTTCTTGCAGCAGTCTCAGGTTGTTAGGAACAGAATGTAAGGCATCTATTCATATAACAAAAAAAGGTACTGGCTGTCAGATGGGGGATTTATTTTTTCCAAACCACCTTTCAAGTAATTAGGTCTAGGAGAGCGTTCCTCATGCTGGCCTGGGATGATGGGAGTTATAGCCCTGGGGTAGGCTGGTTTAGACTAAGGATCCACTGTTTGATTTGCTAAAAATGAATACTAATATCAGACTGCTATAGATATGGGGCATGTTGAGACTGAACCAAATTTTCACAGTGAATTTTGGAATTGGCTGATGAGGTATATACTTTATCCTGACTCATGGTCCTGTCCAAATCACACTACTTCCATTGTTTATGGTTTTTGTTTCTGATAATAAAAATCGCAACATGAATTTATAAAGGGTATTGAATCAACATGCCAGAACCATAAAGAAGTTTTGCTTTCCTTTTCTTTTTTCTCACAGTGCAGATAGTAGTTTGCTGACTAGGAATATATATTTTTGGGGTAATCAGGAAAAGCCAGAGGAGAAAATGAGTTTGAATCAATATCAACAGTGCTAGGGATCCTGGAGAATTTTGTTTCCTCAACAATTTTTTTTAAAAAAAGAGAAAACTGACTTAATTTATACTTTCTAGACTAATTTGCAGACAGAAACACATCTATATTTTCAACTTCTCAGTTTGCATAGCAGTTCTCATCTCAAAAATGCATAGTCAGGAAAAATGCATACAGAAATGCATAGTCAGGAAAAATGCAGACAAAAAGGCCTGTTTTAGCAAACAGGTAGAGAAAAAATAATATATTGAGGGGGAAAATATAAAATGATTATTTTAGGAAAAATGTATACTAAGGTGCATATTAGTGAAAGAAAAAAGTAAATACGCATTTTGTGCAGCTAAAATAACCTACGCATAGAATGAAACTAGACAGAATGAGCTTACAACTGAATATAGTTACTCTCAAAGCTGCTACAAGATCCTTTTTCACTAGGCTTGCCATATCCTGCCTGGGGGCAGGACTTTCCCGGTTTGGGGCGGGTCTGCATGGTCCCGCCCTGGTTTGGCCCCGCCCCGGGGATCCCCCCCCCCCAGCGAGGCCCTGGAGGCGGCTCTGCAACCGCAGAGTCCTCCAAGGCTTCGCTGGGGCTTGGGAGACGCTGTCTCTCAGGCCTCAGGGAGGCCTTGGACAAGGTTTTAAAATGTAGGACCTTTTTTTAAAATTTCCTGGCCAGGAAATTTAAAAACAAAACAAAACAAAACAAAAGGTCCTACATTTTAAAACCTTGTCCTACATTTGTCCTGGTTTGGAGGTCCTCAGGGATGGCAACCCTACTTTTCACCCTCATATTCCAGACTACCACACCTATGTCTCTGAACTGATGTGGGCTGGATATAAATTAATTAATATGTCTCTGAGCACTTTTTCTCCCTCCAGGGATTTCTGGACTGTAACTCCCATAACCTTTCGGCATATTTATGCTAGCTAGGGCAGATAGGAAATGTAGACAAAAACACCTTGAAGTCTATAGCTAACCACCCTTCTTAATGCTGTTGTGTGCCTTATGGCACATCTATCACAGGGTTTTCTTGGCAAGATTTATTCAGAGAGGGTTTGCCTTTGCCTTCCTCTGAGGTTGAGAGTGTGTGATTTGCCCAAGGTCACCCAATGGGCTTCTGTGCTGGAGTGGGGATTTGAATTTTCTTCCCCAGAGTCATGGTCCAATAAATGCTCAACCACTACACCACCCTCGCTCTAATCTGAAACATCAAAAGAAAAAAATTCATCTACAATGATTACTCACCTAAAAGTTCTGCAATAATACAATGAAAGTCATCCGAAAAGCAGGCAATCAATTTTTGCCACCTGGAAAAGAGCCAATAATAATAATAAATAAAATCTTTATTTATATCCCGCCCTTCCAAAAAGATCAGGGCGGCTTACAACAATGCAACAAGTGCAAACAAATACAAGTTAAAAACACGAAACAATAACAATACACAGTCTAAAACAATAACAAAGGCCCCGTTAGCCCAACCTCATGGCCACGGAAGAGGAGGGAGGCCCACAGGATATTTAGTCGGGGAATGCCTGCTTGAATAGGAAGGTTTTGAGGTCCTTCCTAAATTGGGCCAGGGTGGTAGATGAGCGGAGCTCCGTGGGCAGCGTATTCCAAAGGGCTGGGGCAGCTGTGGAAAAGGCCCTTCTAGAGGTAGAAGCTAACCTAGCCCCAGGCACCTTCAGCAGTTGCTGCCCAGATGTTCTGAGGGTGCGAGGCGGGTTGTATGGGGAGAGGCGGTCCTTTAGGAATCCTGGGCCCAAGCCATTTAGGGCTTTATAGGTGATAACCAACGCCTTATATTGAGCTCGGAAGCGAATGGGCAGCCAGTGGAGATCTTTAAGCACGGGTGTTATGTGGCTGGTCCTGGATACGCCAGTGACCAGCCGGGCTGCCATATTCTGTACCATTTGAAGCTTCCGAGTTTGGTATAAGGGTTGCCCCATGTAGAGTACATTGCAGAAGTCCAATCTCGAAGTTACCAGAGCATGTACAACAGTTTCTAGGTCCCTCCGGTCCAGGTATGGTCCAAGGCTATCCCATAATCACCAAGAACAGCTGGTGTCTTTTCTAGATCTAGGGAATATACTTGCTGGAGGGTGCTGGCCAGACGGACACATCAGACAAAGGGGATAAGAAAGGAAGTATCACCAGACTTTACAAGGGAAAACAGTTGCTGAGGTCCAGTCTTGGAGTAAATGTGTTTAGCACCTGCTGTAAAACAATGCATAATTCTCATGGGAGTGGACAAGATTTGCAGTTCTGAGAACTTTCTCTCACAGGCCTGTTCCGCACGGGCAAAAAGTATGTGCTTGGCACGTACTAGGGTTACGAAAGGGCACATACAAAATGGTGGCGCCCTTTCTACATGGGCACCGCCATCGTGACGTTGCGGATGCTTGGCGTCCGCACGTCACAGCTCACTTATGACGCTGCAAGTGTGCCATTGGCGCCTTGCGGCATCATAAGTGCGCCGCCAAAAGATGCTGCTTTTTGGGGCTTCTTTTTCGGCCATAGGGAAGCCTCGCCGTTTGGAGGCTGAGGCTTCCCCACGGCAGAAACAGAGGCGCTGGCAGACCGCCCTATTTGGGCGGCCTGTAAAGCACCAAAGTTACTCATAATTGTTACTGGCTCCTTTGGAAATGCAGGGCTCGTAAACACACAACTCTTCTTCTCTGTTCTCATAGAATCATAGAGTTGGAAGAAACCACAAGGGCCATCCAGTCCTACCACCTGCCATGCAGGAACCCTCAATCAAAGCATCCCCGACAGATGGCCATCAGCCTCTGTTTAAAGACCTCCAAAGGAGACTCAACTACACTCTGAGGGAGTGTGCTCCACTGTCAAACAGCTCTGTCAGCTAGTTTTTCCTAATGCTGAGGTGGAATCTCTTTTCCTGTAGCTTGCATCCATTGCTCCGGGTCCTAGTCTCTGAAGCAGCAGAAAACAAGCTTGCTGCATCCTCAATATGATATCCCTTCATATATTTAAAGAGGGCTGTCATATCACCTTTTAACCTTCTCTTCTCCAGGCTAAACATCCCCAGCTCCCTTAGTCGTTCCTCAAAGGGCAGAGGGTTTCCAGACCCTTCACCATTTTAGTCGCCCTCCTTTGGACACGCTCCAGTTCCTCAACATTCTTTTTAAACTGTGGTGCCCAGAATTGGACACAATATTCAAAGTGAGGCCTGACCAAAACAGAATAAGTGACACTATTACAGTCCGTCCTCGCCTTACGCGGGGATCCGTTCCGGATCCCTCCGCATAAGGTGAATTCCGCCTATGCTCAAGCCCATTGGAAACAATGGGGCTCGTGTGCGGCGGCGCGGCGGAGCAGGCGCACGCAGGGTGAAATGGGCGCACGTGCCCATTCAATTGAATGGGATGCGCCGCCCCTTCCGCCCTGCGCGCGCCCCGCGGCTTGAGCGCGTATGCTCAAGGCCGTGTATGTACTTCCCTTGATCTAGACACTATACTTCTATTTATGCAGCCTAAAATCACATTGGTCTTTTTAGCTGATGCATCATACTGTTGGCTCATGTTCAACTTGTGGTCTCCTAGGACTCCTAGATTCTTTTCACACATAGTTCTGATGAGCCGGGTTTCCCCCATCCAATATCTGTGCATGTCCTTGTTCCGCCTAAGTGCAGTACCTTACATTTCTCTGTGTCAAAAGAAGAAGCTTCCCAGTGTTACCCTTCAACCTCCCCACATTGCTCAGGCTGAGTCAGAGCACATTTATTACCTAGGAACAGACAGAAATTTGGTTATGTTACATGCAAAATGGGTGAGCTACAGTCTTGGCCATTACAGGTAAAAAAAGTAACACCATCCCATTGATATTGCAAAAAGTAATTACAAGCGTACCTCAGTTAACAAAGCTTCTGACACAGAAACTCCTTTTTACAAAGTCTCTCTACACCTGCCCAGCCCCTCTTTTCTTCTCCATCCTCTGTCTAGCTGTATGTTTTTCACAGAATAAGCACTGGGAGGATACCCTACAGTTCCATTATTAATATTAGAATTCAAAGTTCAAAAGCTTGTCTAAATAAATTTTTAAAAAGTCTTCACCTCCAGTGGAAAGACAACAGGGAGCATGCTACACAAAGTGCTATGGTCCCAGGAGGGCACCCACAATTGTTTTCAGTGGGGGAATGAATTTAGCTCAATAAGAAGCAGTGAGTGTGAGAGGGCTTTGGGTAACATTTTAAATCCTGGGGTCTAGCTTATGTATAATGGTTCCAAAACCAAAGAATTCCAGACAGAAGGTTCTAAATTGTTTAGTTTTATTTCTAACAAGAAAAGGGAAATCAATTTTCAAAGACACTCACACACATGCACAGACACAAAAGAACTAATGATGTAAAGGTGGTAGCTGATAGCAATTCAGTGGAGGGTGATACTTTACCAGATTCAGGTGCAGAGCTCCAATCAGGAGATGGCAGTAGCTGGGTCTGGCTCAGCATGCAGCTTGGATCTGGGTTTGCCTGCATGTGCCAAGGAGTCAAGGGAGAAAATGACAGGGTGGCTGTCTGAACTCAACTAAAATTGAATTAGGACTACCCAACTGGGCATATTTATATGAAAAAAAGTGTCCTGGGGTAGTTTCTCAAGAGTTTTAGTGGGTTTTTCCAGGAGGAAGAATGGCCAGAGGTGTGTGGAAATGGCAAGGCAATCAATTCAAATGTTTCACACAAAGAGGTGTCATCCGTGGAGGGAAGTGTCCTTCGATTCCCAACTTTTTGGCAAGTTTCCTAACCATTTTGCATCATCCACCATCACACTCCTGTGTGAAGGATTATGCAGATTCCATCCTCAATAGATCTATTTTGTCTATGTGTACTAATGCGTCCAAACTGAACCCACTGGATCTCTTTATTTGGGCAGGCTATTGCCCTGCATTGGGCCACGTTCAGTGGCTATGTGACCAAACATCCCTTTTTCTATTAAATTGATACCAAAGGTTACTGGCTGGTCTTCTATCCATGCTCTCTGAATATTCTTTAATTAGTTCCCAGCAGGGTAGTTTAATTGCCGGTTCAAAAGCAAGCCACATCTGCTGTGAGAACTTATTTTATTTCAGCTACCATGAAGTTTACAGCTGATCTCAGCAGTCACAGTAGTCACAGGGAAGCAGGAGAGGATGCAAATATGTAATTGCCCTTGCTGATCCAAAAATCACAGCACTTCAGCTCCTATGAATTCTGGCTCCACTACCACACTGATTGCTTCCTATCTCATCTATTTATAATGAGTGTGCTTGCACAGTTAAATTAAGAATTGCAGTCTGAGAGTCAAAGAGATTTGTGCTTCCACCCCTTTGTGACACGTTTTCTCACTCTTCTCTTCTGGATCTTTGATCACAGATCATCTGTTCCATGTCTCTTTTGGTCTTTGGTGTGCAACCGAAAGGACACTGTTGAAGATGCATCAAAACAAGGTCAAGCTAAAAGTATTCATTAAACACAGTGGCCAGACTGAACACTGTCTTTCACCAGGATGAGAATTCAAAGGTTATAATTTCTTTTGGAAATGACATCAGGCATCCTCAGCAAACTGGAATAGGTTTCATTGGTTACAGTAAAACAAATCTTACTTGAATTGTGAGAACTATTATTTCTGGAAAAGTAGGCTGCACATATACTGTATGTACTGTGAACAGGCCTGACTCCAGGTCTGGGGAGCTCTCAGCGAGTTATCCATGACAGGCTTTTCCTCACTGCTTTCAAGTAACTGGAAAAAGCATAGAACAAAGTGGAATTCCAGATTGCCTACATTGTTGTTGTTGTTGCTGTTGTTATCATCATCATTATCCAGTCCAGGACTCAAGGTGACTTACAAGTTAAAACAGATACAGCTAAAAAAACGGACATCGTGCAAAGTCAAAATGTAATTAAACTATCAATAAAAAGCAGTTGAAAGCATAGCAATAAAAAAAAGATAAACACAGCACATTAAAGGTCTTTCCCTCTGAGGAGACAGCCCTCAAAGATCTGGCATAAGAAAAGATCTTCACCTGCCTTCAAAAGGATATCAAGGAAGGTGCCTCTTTAACCCCTCTAGGAAGAAAGTCCTAGAGCTTGGGAGCAACCACTCTCCTATGTTTCCATCAGATGTACCTATGAGGTGGTAGGACAGAGAGAAGGGTCTCCCCAGAAGATCTCAAGACACAGTCAGGCTCATATAGGGAGATGTGGTCCTTTAGATAATCTGGACTTGGGCTACATAGGGCTTCGTATGTCAAATTTGATGATACAGTGGCTAAAAAGTGGCATTGCCTCTTTGTGCAAGGTGCACACTCCCCATGCACTTTGTTTACAAGCAGACATGTATTCTTGAGATGTTTTGTAAACAAGATATCACTGAATTTCAATGGCAAATTTGGTGGCAGCAAAAGCAGGGGATCCTCAGAGAACTGTGAAAATGGATGAGGGGGAGGACAACACATGTGGCCTTTGCGTTATTCTGTTTTAAATAAAGAAGGGCCACACTACAAATGATGCAAATCTGTGAACTGATCACCTTGTTCTTTTTAAAAGCAGCTCTGAATACATTTGTGAATACAGTATGTCTGAGGAAGTGGCTCTGTGCAAGAGGGATTATAAGCTCTTTGTCCTTCATTCTGTTCCCCCAGAATTGCCACCTGAAGCTGCTAAAACTTATTAGGGGAAAGATAGGCACGATATAGGTACCAGTCTTTCTCCACAGAGGAAGCAATAACAATGTTGTGGAGTGTCATTGGGGTCTGGAGCTAAATCATCTCCCACCCATGCATTTTTAAGCTTAAAAAAAAGATGTTAGACATTTGTCATGGATCTCCCACATCATTACTGATTTGGCCCAACAGTGCATCCTTTATTTTGGAGATGAGGAAACTTTCACCCCTCCAGATGTTTCGGATTTCAGATACACTAACTCCCACTAAGCATGTCCAATGATAATGGATTACAAGAGTTCAAGTCTGAAAAATCAAGCTTCTCCTTCTCTGCATTAACAGAAAGATGATACCCCTACAAAAATTCTAGGGGAAGATCTCAGAATTAATAATAGCTATTACAGTTTTAGACAATATCAACCCCTAACAATACACTTATATAGGAAATTGTATTTTAGGCCTAGAATCTTGAATTCTTATCTGCAAGTTACTGTTTCAAATGAATGTTGAAGTCTTTATTGCTTTGTTTTAGACATCACACCACAATTATAGCGCACTTTGCAGTTGTTCACTGAAATCCCTTCTTTTCATGCTTAGCAAATGTTCAGTCGTTTCCAGTTCAGTTACTTGGAACTTCTCCCCAGAGAATCTTAAGCTCTTTAAGTATCTCCAGGTCACCAGATTTCTTATATCCTCTCTCTCTCATTCTCTCCAGGAAACTAATTTTATATCTAAAACTCCCGAGATTAGCTTGACAGCATCTTCTGTGTGTTCTGTGCAACAGCCCAGTAAAACAATGCCTAACTGCTGCCTTTGCAGAATCCCAGCGTGACAGTATTTGTCTTTAGATGATCATTCTGGACAATAAACTCTACTCAGGCTGGAACGAGTAAACTTTATCATTGCAATCCAAGCTGCGTAAAACTAGGTCTTTAGCTAGGAACACTTTTCAATTCAAAAGGAAAATAAGTGTTTCTTCACACAGTAGTTAGCTGTGTTGGAAATCAAAATCAATAGGGCTTTTGTTAGTAATGACGAAATTGGTTGTCACCCCCACCCACAGTGGGATTTGACCATGACTACATTTAGCTGGATCTGAGCTAGTCTTGTTAATTTGTTATCTTGAATATACTAACTAGGGAATAAGGGTGCAGTACTATGCACATATACATTGAAGTCCCACTAAACTATGTAGATATGCAAAAGATTGTACTTTAAATGAACACAGTGGATCTTACTTCCATGAAAACAGGCACAGGATTGCCTTCTTATTTGGATTTTTTTAACTTTGGTCCAAAGACTAGAACACCAGGGAAGCTTTTAAATCAGCAATATAGTCAGCCCTCCATATCCACAGATTTATTTTATCCACAAATTCATATATCCACAGTTTGAAAATATTTTAAAAATATATAAATTCCAAAAAGCAAATCTTGATTTTGCCATTTCATATAAGGAACACCATCTTACTGTTCTGTTCTGTTGTGTGCCTTGAAGTTGTTTCCGACTTATGGTGACCCTATCTTGGCAAGTTTCTTCAGAGAAAGTTTGACATTGCCTCTGAAACAAGGGGGTTAGCCATTGCCATCCTCTGAGGCTGAGAGTGTGACTTCTCCAAGGTCACCCAAAGGGTTTAATGGATGAGCAGAGATTCAAATCTTGTCCTTCACAGTCATAGTCCAATGCTGAAACCCCTTTACCACACTGATTCTGCCACTGTATATAACAGGACTTGAGCATCCACAGATTTTGGTATTCACTGCAGGTCCTGGAACAAAACCTCACTGGATAACAAGGGCTCACTGTACAGTCAGCATCCACGGGGGATCCATTTGGGACCCCCCCCCCCCCAGAATAGCAAAATCTGCTCAAATCCCATTGTCCCCAATAGTGATGTGGCCACATTGTTCACTGACCTCCCTCCCTCCCACCTCTCACTTGCTGCGGATGGGCAGCAGGTGCTCACCTCCTCTGCCGCCGCCACTTCTTCCTCCTCTTCCCACCTTTCTCTTCCTCCTCCTCCTCCTCCATCTCTTCCTCCCACCTCCTCTTCCACCAACCCTCATCCTCCCTCCCTCCTGGCTCTCACTGGTGAAGGGCTGGCGGCAGGGGGCTGCCACCACTTCCTCTTCCTCCTCCTTCACTACTGGCGCTGCCTCAATGTGAGCTTGCTGCCCGCAGATGGTTGAATCCGTGGATGGCAAATCTGCAGATACTGAGGATGGACTGTACTTACTACTCAGATCATACTTACTTCAGGATAAAGTATTTATCAGTTACATCATGCTTTCCTCCAACAAGATCAGAATGGCATATTTTCTACCTCCACTTTTTATTGTTACAACCAGGTGTGTTTGAGAGACAGAGTGAATGGCCCAATGTAACCTACTGAGGTCTACAGTTTGACAGGAACTAGAATCTCAATTTTTCAAGTACTATTCCAACAATATAAATCCTATACCACATAGGTTCTCATAGTGTGGTACATGCTTTCGAACTGCTAGGTTGGCAGAAGCTTGGACTAGTGATGGAAGCTCACTCTGTCATGCAGTGCTTGGATCAGCCGACCTTGTAATCATCAGAGTCAGCATTAACCACTGAGCCACTGTGTCCCCTTAATATGCAAACTAGAATCCTGGATATGAGGGACTGGAATATGGCAACCCTAAGAAAGGGTTGAGAGCCAGTGTGGCCTAGTGGTTTGAATGTTGGACTCCAACTCCCCCACTCACCATAGAAACCCACTAGTTGACCTTGGGGGGGGGGGGAAGCCACACTCTCTCAGCCTCAGAAGAAGTCCATTGTAAACCTCCTTTGAAGAAACTTGTTTAGAAAACCCCATGATAGGTTTGACTCAGAGTCGCCATAAGTTGGAAAGGACCTGAAGGTACATAGCAACAACAAAGTTAGGGATGCGATAGGGTAGTACTTTTGGGACTAGTAAGTTCTTTGACTTTGGAGGGAAAAAAGGAGGCGTCCTTTGCTGGAGGACTCAGCCGACCCAATTATCTTGTTGAGGAGAAATGGAAAAGAAAGGCTCTTTCTGGTCTAGCCTGATGAAGGCGTTTCAAAGTGTTTTAAAGTTTTATCTTTTTAAAACTGTATTTGATTTCCTAACATGCAATCTATAGTGGTCCCTCCACATTTACTGGGGTTAGGGCCGGAGGGCCCCTATGAATGTGGAAAAAACACAAATAAAAACACTATTCTTTTCACCTAAGAGGACACTTTTCTAGGAATCTCCAGGTCCTCCAATGCAACTCTGTGGTCAACATCTGCCAGAAATTGACCATAAAACTATGCTGGAGGACCTACAAATGCCTAGAGAAGTGTTTTCTTTAGGAATGTTTAAGTTCTCCAGCACAACTCTATGGTCAACCTCTGGGAGAATGCACTGGAGGACCTAGAATCCTAGAGAGGACAAGCTGCAAATGTATACATCTTATTTGTCCTTTTAAATGGATGGGTGTTTAAACTGATGTCTTTTTAACTGATGTTGTTCATCCATTAATTATTGTTGTTCCCCACCTCAATCCATGGGGAGAGGTATGAAATAATAATAATAATAATAATGACAATATATTGTATCTCTGCTTATAGTTATGAAAAGATCCAGCATGGTGTAATGGTTTGTGCGTTGGACTTCTATGTTTTCCAGCACAACTCTATGGTCACCAGAGGACTTAAGAGATTCCTAGAGAGAAGATATTAATCATAACCACAAATAATCAAATCCACACACGTCAAAGCCACAAATGTGGAGGGCCAACTGTATTTTAATATTGTAATAATTTGATTCTATTTTAATGTACCACTTTTCCATGTTTTTAATTGTACTGTTCTTTTAATATCGTGAGCTGCTCTGGGTTCCACTTCTGGGGAAAAAAGTGGTGTATATATATATATATATATATATATAGATATTATAGTACAATATTATATGTGTGTGTAATTGCAATATATTATTATATATGCAATATATGATTATTATTTAATAATAATAATAATCCACTGTGAGGCTTATTATGTTATATTACAAGTGCACATATATATATAATATATATATATGCACAGTTGCTAACAGCACAGATCTGAAATCAGAGTGGCTCACAGTATTAAAAGAACAGTACAGTTAAAAACGACTGATGGGAGGGAGGTCTGAATCCTGTCAGGCACCCTATTTTTATATATATATATATATATATATATGGTATATTCTTTCATATATATATATATATACACACACAGAGAGACACACAGGCACCTCTATTATTTTATATAACTTTATATATACATACATACACACACACTATATATATATATAACTATAACTATATATACTACAGTAGGGCGCCTGAGAGGATTCAGCTCTCCCTCCCTCAAAGCGGGGGGAGGAGCCAAAAGAGCCGTTAATGCTCCTCCCCTCCACTCCCGCCTCTGTCTCCATGGCAACCACCCGCCGCCATTCTCCCTCGCTCCCACCAAGCGCTGAGGGAGCGAAGCCGTTGCCCCCACCCCTCGCCCCCTCCCTTTCTCCAAGCGCGCGCACAAGCATTCCAAGGACGCGCGTGCGCCTGCGTCAGCGGACAGGCCCCAAAGCCCTTCCATCCCTCCTCTCCCAACCCCACTCCCTTCTCCGCTGAGTTCGAGTCGCGAGGATGCGCAACGACAAACCCCTCCGGTCGCCAGAGGGGCGGGGCCTCTGGCGTTCCTAAGAAGAAACCGTTCCTCCTGTCCTGACTGAGTAAGCGAGCAAAAGGAACGGAGACGAGGGAGTGGGGGAGGGGGAGGAAGAAAGATAGAGATGCTCTACCCAACGCCTTTCGCGAAGCATCTTGGGAGTTGTAGTCTCGTCGGCCATACCTGTGGCCCAAGGCGAGGCTAGCCTCCGGGGAACTACAATTCCCAGCGAGCCTTGCACGCCGCAGAGGGAATAAGATTCTTATGGTCTCTTTGCAACAAGGCTGGCCTTCGAAGGAGAAGGCAGGTGGCCGTTATTTGTAGGTAAGGGCGGGGCTGTATAAAAGGTTATGAGAGAAACCCCGCCCCTTTCCTGAGGGTCTCCTCTCTCATACTCACAAAGTCGGACAGCCATTTGGGGCTGTAACTCAAAGTGAATTACTGTACAGGCTGAGGTCCAAACCCACACTGCAGAAGACCCACTCAAGTGCCTGGCTCAAGGCTAGGGGATTCTGGGAACTGTAGTTTTGTGAACATTTAGCTTTCTCGTCAGAGAGAGAGAGAGAGAGAGCTCTGTTGCCACAATAAACTACAATAACCAAGATTCCCAAGGCGGTTAAAGTGGTCAATCTGGACTATTTCTTCAGTGTGTTTAGGACCTGAGTCTTCCTGACCCGAAATGCTTGGGACCAGAATTGTTTGGGATATATCATATATATATATATATATAGATATATATATATACTGTAATATATTATTATTTGGGACCAGGACGTTTTGGGAAATATATATATTTATATTATTTATATGATTTATAATACTAATAGACACACACCAACACGCACGATATGACGAGCCCACTCTTCCGGGGCCTATCCAGGCAGTTTTTAATCGTGGATTTTAAAATAATTTTACATTAATTACTGTTCTACGTACTGTATTGTAATTAAATATTTGCGTAGACCTTTAATATATGTGTATTTTATGTAGCTTAATATGTGTATTTTATGTATGTAATGGTTGCGTTTAACTACGCTGTCGCCGCGCCGCCTCAAACCGTGAGGAGAGGCGGGTAAGAAATAAAATTATGTGTGATGATTTTGGACCCAAGTAAACACAAATCCATCGTGTTCTATAATCACACTTTTGTTGCAATATTGTGTTACAATATCCAGGGGAGCCGTGTGGGCCGTAAGCAAAGTGCAGCATAGTCTAAAAATCCACAAGACAGTGATCCCTTTATTCCCTCCGTCCACTATACAAAAACTACCATTGAAACAACCGGACAATCAAGACACAAGCAGTCAAGACAGTGATAAAGAGAGGGGTCATTTTTGGGTGTTCTACACAATAATCCACATTCCTGAGACCAAGTGAGTTAATCAGGGAAGGCCGGTCGGAAAAGATCCGTCTTGACATCCTTCTTAAAGCTGTCGAGATTATTAATGTTTCGGTCTCTTCCACAGGCCATCCATGTCTGGGAGCGGCAGATGAAAGGTAACTGTGCTAACCGAGTCTTAGTTGGTTGTAATAGAGTTTTCCCAGATAATAATATATATATATATTAATCATTAATCACAGAATCAAAGAGTTGAAGAGACCATAGGGCCATCCGGTCCTACAGTAAATTTACAGTGCAATAAATAAAGCTTAATAATATATTGTATATATGGGTGCTTTGATTGTGGATCTGCTTGGCAGGAGGGTTGGACTGGATGGCGCTTGTGGTCTCTTCCAACTTTTGATTCTGTGATTAATGAACAGTAGAAGTATTAATAAAATGGCCAGCATTTTGAAACTGTGAAAAAAAACATTATTTATCTCTTCCCTCAAGAATAAAAAAAGTTGGTAAATACTGAAATAAATGAAACAACTTGCTTTCATGGAAAACCTAAACCGATAACATAAAAGCTTAATTCAGTACTCAGCATATAATAGTATTACATGACATTTATGAAATTTAAATTGACGAAAGCTTTAGTTTACATAAGCAGATTGTGAATGTAAACATACAGTACTAAGACAGAGCTTCAAATTGGCACCCTAATACATTTTAGTTTTGCCATCTGAGAAGCAATAGTGGATATATACAATAGGCCAATTTTGTAATAAATGTACTGAACAGAAATGGTTTATATGCAGTCATAGTCAGAATATTTGAATATAAAGTTAACTCATCAGAAAAATTGATACATGTGACTAAGCATATTGAACAGTATATTACATCATATACATCATCCATGGCATATTAATTGTGGACAGCTGATGCAGAGTGCTTGCTTCTACTGTATTGCCTTGACCAAACTAGAAAGAGATTACAGTACTAGAGAAGGCAACAGCAGTCCCCAAGCAGAGGGGCATTTCCATATGCTGCTTTGTCATCATAAAGATGGCAGTATCTATAAGTGCAGAAGCACTTTGGATTTGAGTGTTGTATCTACTATGCAAGAATATTGTTCTCTAATCCTTTTAGATTACAGGTACAAATGAATAATTTATCTAATTTTTTATAGTAGAGAAGCAGGAAAAAGGCTTACTGAATTAGTGTGTGCAGCAGTTTTTTATTACAAGCACATTTTTCACACAACTAACAAGCGATTGATAGTCATCCCTCCTGATTCATGGCCTTGCTGTTCAGGTCCCCAGCCTTTGCGGATGACTAGCTGGGAGGACATAATGGTGCATGTGCCCAAGGCGCACACACTGCATTGTGTACAAGTGCACCCTCATTATTACAATGGGGCTCCAATATGGCATTTTTCCAGATTGTGGGTGGTGGTGGTTCTGGAACGGATCCCCTGCAATTGGAAGGGACACTGTATAAATTGGTATCATTGGATAGCCAATATAAAAATCAGACAAACTGTATAATTGGAAGCAGAAAATGGGCAAATTTGTTCTCGCTACAAGTTCAAGAACAGGAACAGATTGTAAATACAATCTGTACTACAGACATTGACATACTAATATCAAAATTAAATCAATTATGGTACCAAAATATAATCTGAAGAACATTCATAAAAATTCAAAGACCACTAAACAAACAAATTTGCACTATAAGCTAATTGACCATGAACCAGAAAAATTGTGCATTGAACACGGAGATATGCCAGCAAAATGCAGAACACGGTATCAGTACCAAAGAAAAAAAAACCTCACTTGGGTGACTGATGAAACTACTGACAGTTAAGGATAAGCCAGAAGCAAATATATAGTGCATAGAAAAGGGTCAGAATCCTGAATACTGTACAGCTATTTGGTCACTGTATGTAATAATAATATAGAAAGTTATTTATATGCCGCCCATCACTGGAATCCGGGCGGCTTAAAACAGAGGGGATAACAGATGGTTCCCTGCCCTCAGGCTTACAATCTAAAAAGACACGGCAAAAGGAGAAGGGAATGGGGGGGGGAGGGGATCAGGTCCAGCATTCTTCTCTCTCCCTGAGGCCTGGACCAAGGCAGGTGGACAGGAGGGAGGGCTCTTCTCAGGCTAGCCCTGATGGAGTGGGCCGGCCTATTCTCTCCCTCAGGCCGAAGGATGACATTTATGGAGGGAGGAGCCTTTCTTCAGGCTAGCCCTGATGGAGCTGGTCCTGCCTGGTCACTCCCTCACAGGCTGAAAGATGACAGTTAAAGGAGAGGAGCCCTTTCTTCAGCTAGCCGCTGATGAGTGGGCCTGCCTGGTCATCCCTCACAGCTGAAAGATACATTTATGGAGGGAGAGCCCTTCTTCAGGCTAGCCCTGAGGGAGCTGGGCCTGCCTGGTCACTCCTCAAGCTGAAGATGACAGTTAAGGAGGGAGGAGCCTCTTTCTTCAGGCTAGCCTGATGGAGCTGGGCCTGCCGGGTCAACTCCTTCATAGGTCGGAGGATGGTAGTTATGGAGGGAGGAGTCTCTTCTTCCAGCTAGCCCTGATGGAGCTGGGTCTGCGGCGTCAATTCCCTCGCGCTGGAGAACAGAAAACTACAGTCTGTCCTCGTCTTAGCGGGGATCCATTCCGGATCCCTCGTGTAAGGTGAATTCCGCCTATGCTCGAGCTCCATTGGAAACAATGGGGCTCGTGCGCGGCGGCGCGGCACAGCGGCGGCGCAACGGGTATGCGCGCCCATTAAATTGAATGGGACACGCCGCCCCCTGCCTTGCGCGTGCCCCGCGGCTGTAGCGCGTATGCTCAAGGCTGCGTAGTGGGCGCCCGCATATGGTGCGGGCGCACTGTACAGGTTCCTCTGCAGTCGCTGGGATTAGGGGTGAGGACCCTGTGAATGTGGAAAAATTACAAATAAAATAAACACTATTCTTTTTACCTAAGAAACATATCTCTAGTATCTCCAAGTCCTCCAGTGCAAGCCTTGGTCAACATCTGCAAGAGGTTGTTCATCGAATTATGCTGGAGGTGTTGAGGGAGGATGGGAGTTGCTGCTCTTCTCCTGGCTTTGACCACCACCCCTGGTCAGCGGAAGAACAACCAGTTTGACCAGTAGCTCTGAGAATTGGCTGAAGATGTCTCCAATCTCATTGAGTCTCTGGTTCTGGCAGCTCTCAAGACACCAGTCACACAGTAGTCTTCTAAAAGATCTACTTTTATTCTAATATTTACACTATGCACAAAACAATTCACTACTCACAAAACTCACACTACTATACTCTCAATACCCCACAAAAGTATTGCCAACTTATTGCTTATATAGACATTTGTCCCTCTATCATTATACAGTTGCAACCTCTGGGCGTGTACATACATTATGATGAAAACCATACTTGGCTCAATCTAGACCTCAACTGCATCATACATTACTGTCCACTCAATGACTCTCAGGTGATATCAATTTGCACCTTTTCATTTGTCATTGCCTCATATGCCTTGGCTTTCAGGACCCTAATTACATTACTTACAACACCTGTGTGACAATTCAATAAATTTTGCTGGTTCATGTTAGTTTCAAATACATTCATATCATATTATATTTCTTGTGACTATAATCCCATGTGGCTTTTTTCCTGACAGGAGGACCACAAATGTCTAGAGAAGTGTTTTCTCTTGGAGCTTCTAGGTTCTCAGCAAAACTGTATGGTCAACTTCTGGCAAAGTTGTGCTGAAGGACCTAGAATTCCTAGAAAGAACATATTAATCAAAACCACAAATATCAGATCAGCAAAAGTCAAAGCCACAATGTGGAGGGCCAACTGTATTATAATAATCAATGGAAAGAAATAGAGAACAAAGGAAAAAAAAAAAAAAGGGAGAATGAGAGACCTCTCAGCAAAACCCAAGAGATCAAGGAGAAATTTAAACAAAGATTATGCTGATGCTGGAGAGGGCGTCATCCATAAAAGGATGATAGTTCTTTCAAAGAAGATCTTTTGGGAAGAGCTGTCAGTTTTAGTACATGGGCCCGGTATCCGCAGGATCCGTTCCAGACCCCTGTGGATACCAGAATCTGCAGATGCTCAAGTCCCATAGTACTCATGGTGGCTTGTCCATGTGGCCACGCCCCATTGAGAAAATGGAACTTTCCCCAGCCCCTTCTTGATGCCAGCCTCGCCATTCTCACTGCAGCAGGCAGCAGGGGTACCTTTCTTCCTCCCGCCTCCCCCCCTCTTCTCTTCTTCCCCATCACTGCTGCCGTGGCTCTCCTCCTCCTTTCTTTCCCACCTCCTCCCCCTTCCTCCCTTTCCCCTTCTTCACTCTTCCTTCTCCTCTTCTCCTCCTTCACTTCTTCCCCATGCCACTGCAGTGTCTATACTGGGTTCAGAAAAGGAAACTAGAAATCATATTGCAAACATATGGTGATTAATATGCACCAGAAACTTCAGAATAAATCACTCTGTGCATCATAGCTTTATCACCAGTTTCAATGCTTGGTTGTCCATGGCTTTTGCTGGTCAACAAGCCGTCAATTGCTGGTCATGGAGAATTCCAGGAAATAAAGAAACAGTTATGCTAGTGGCATAAATATGGTGGCAGTTTCTGGCACACTGAAAAAAGTAATAATTGCTGGTCACACACATCAGACAACTGAGTGCATCTGCACTGAAGAAAATGCATTTTGACACTGCTTTAACTGCTATGGCTGAATGCTGTGCAATTCTGAGGTTTGTAGTTTTGTGAGATATTTCCTTGTTGTGGCTCTGGTGGCTCTTGGAAGCACTTGTGTAGATCATGGAAATCTATGGATCACTCTAAAAGAAATAGGAATGCAATGCTCTGATGTATAATCTATATTGTACGAAGAGACCATGTTTGGATAGAAAATAGAGAAGCAAAATGGTTTCTGACTGGTAAGTGGGTCAGACAAGATACAGCTAATCACTCTTGTTTAATTTCGCGGGGCTTCAATGTCTGTGGGTTTGCCTTCCACGAATTTCAGCGTCCGCGGACAGTAAGCCCACACTGTCCCCAATGGCGATTCATGCATACAGCCGTGCTGCCATTGGGGACAACTGCACTGAAGTCCTCCCCCCCCCTGGCTTATGCTCTGGGCTGGCTTTGGGCCAGAGGAGCTGGGTCTCGGAGCCCCCCTCCCCAGGCCCAGCACCAGGATGGGTTCCTCCAGCTCCAAGCCCGCGGCCCCAGCTCTGGCCCCCTCCGTTGTGATGGGCTCCAGCCTGAAAATCTGAATCACCCCTGAAGCCAAGCCTGGGGCCGAGCCTCTGAGGGGTAGGAGAGAGGGGAGGGAGAGGAGGGAGGAAGGAAGGTAAGTAAGGGAGAGAAAGAACGGAAAGAAGAAGGGAGAGAGATGGAGAAGGAAGAGGAGAGAGGAGGGAGAGAAGAGAGGTAGGACCTCAGTGCATTTTTCCATAATGGTGGTGTAATACTGTGCCGCCATGAGGGACAATGGGACTTGAGCATCTGTGGATTTTGGTATCCGTGGGGGAGGGGTCCAGAATGGATCCTTTGTGAATACCAAGGGTCGACTGTATATGCAGAACATATATAAAAGTAGGATTATATTCAGAAGAAGGAGATATCAAAATTAGAGGCAGGGACATCAATACTGTAATTGCAGATAAACAGATGACACCATATTACTAAGGAAATAGTAAAGTCTTGGAACAGCTATGTAGATAACACTTCTTATGGGTTGTGTTCTCTTAACTTGTGGAGACACTAGACCTAGAACAATAGAGGCTTCTGGTCATGTTTGCTTTTTCTGAGACGTCATTGATATTTCCATAGTGACTTGAGCCAAAAATATCTGGATGACATTAGCCTCTCTGTGACAGTGTTCTCTAAAGTATTCTGAAGACTTTGCTGTGTCTCAAGTGCATTAAATTGTGTGACATGATTGTTCTGGAACATAGCCAGCCAGCAAGTAATTAACAATTTTCTACATTAAAGCGAAAGCACATTGATATGCGAAAGCTTGCAAGAATACTGTGTTTTGACTGTCTTATGATGGGCAGTCACTGCCACCACGGTTGATTTGAGTCCTCTCTCTTTAGTAACGCAACAAGACATTCCACTTGTACATTCTGCCTATGATGCTGCAGATATGTTTCCCTCTCTTTCCCCAAATATTGGGAAGGGCTAGGTTGAGCTAAGGCACATGAAAAGGAGTGTGATAGAGACCGCGAACTTTTAAAGGAAGGCTTCATTCTAAGTAAGGAATTTCTATAGAAAAAGTAATTCTGTCTACAAGTTATAGATAGACGTGTAATTTACAGAGTAGATGTTTTCAACCAAATCAAGAAAAGAATTAAAATATCCTAACACAACTGGATAGAACATTCTCCTAATCTTACTCACAAATCAGATGGAATTTGTAATCCTTGATGTTCATGATATAGCTGGCTTCAACCAGCCTTCCCAAAATGGAGCCTCTGCTCCAGATGTTCCTTTGTCTTCAACAGATGGTCTATTTAGAGAGAGAGCTCCTGAGACAAAGAGTCCATACGCTTTTTATGACTTCTGCTCAGAATCATCTCGAAGGTTCACACTTCTTCCCAACTGCCCATCTCATTGGACAACTACTATCTCATCACTTGTGATGCTAAGTCTCATTAAAATGTAATTGTATTTCCTCCCACATTTAACTCTTTGTTATCTGGGGAGAAGGCAGTGATAATGAGAGGGCTCCTCATTATGTAAAGTGTGACTGTACTGTTGAAGCTATGTGCACAAGTTTTGCTGAAATCCAAGAAATCATAGAGGAGCTTTGATAAAATTTTCAGTGGTAATAATAGGCTCCATGGCTGGCAAAACAACACTGAATAATGCAAAATGATAAAACCTGCAGCTATAACATGAATTATTTGTTTTACTTCATGCAGTTATTATCTTCTCATGATTGTGTGCTGCATTGTAGATTTCTCAAAGAAGATGAATTTGGCTGAGATTTGTGATAATGCTAAAAAAGGAAGAGAATATGCACTGCTTGGGAATTATGATTCTTCAATGGTTTACTATCAGGGTGTTATCCAGCAAATTCAGCGACACTGTCTGTCAATCAGAGACCCAGCACTGAGGGGCAAATGGCAACAGGTATGGTGAAACAGTAGTTGTGTCGAAAAATTCATTCATTTATTTTACAGAGTACACTTCTCCCTTCGTATTCATTGACTTAATATTTGCATTTTTGATTATCGTGATTGTTAATCCCACTTCGGTCCTCCTTCCTCTCGAGCTTTTCTCCATGGTGAAAAGCCCAGGAAGAAAGGAGCAGCCAGGAAGAGTGTGTGCCTGTGCCTTTTCCCGAAGCTAGTTAAAGGCATGGGAGGGCAGAGGGAAGAAGGAGCAGGTGTGTGCCTGTGCCTCTTCCCCCCGCTCTCCCACCCTTTAACTGGCTTCTGCATGGGGTGGGGTGGGGGGTTATGTGGTTTTTTCCACATTCGTGGGGGTTTTCTTTCCCTAGCCCCGCGAATGTGGCTAAATGGCTTGGGCCCAGGATACCTTGAGGACCGCCTCTCCCCATACAATCCACCCTGCTCCCTCAGAACATCTGGGCAGCAGTTATTGAGGGTCCCAGGGGCCAGGCTAGCCTCCACGTCTAGGAGAGCTTTCACCATCTCGGCCCCGACCCTCTGGAATTCTCTGCCCAACAAGCTCCGCTCGGCCACCTCCCGGGCCCAGTTTAAAAAGGGGCTTAAAACTTTTCTATTCAGTTTAGCATTCCCAGATATATGCCCCAATTAGTTCTCCCCCCCCCCCCCCATGCCAGCAGTGGCAAGCTGGTTTGATTGTTTTAATGCTTTGTATTGTTGTATCTTAATTTTAAACTGTATTTGTTGTGAATTTATAATGTTGTACACCGCCCTGATTAATAGAAGGGCGGTATAAAATAAATTATTTTTACTTTTAGTTAATTATTATATATGCTAATGCGGCTATATGCTAACAGTCGCTGGTCTGGTGACTGCAAAACAGAATATGAAAACATTGAAAATGTAAAAATAAGTACTGTATATACTCGACTATAAGTCAACCTCGTGTATAAGTTGAGGGCAAATTTTGGGGCTAAAATTATGAATTTTGACATGACCTGTGGATAAGTCAAATGTAAAACGTGGAGGCTCCTTCAGTGTGTCTATGTGAGCGGCAAGAGGGAAGCAGCAATCAATATGAGGCTTCAGTGTTTCAGCCTTCACTCCCGAGACAGCAAAGCGCAAGGGTGGGAGAGGGACTGTTAAACAAACAGCAATCAGTCAATCACCAAGGACTCCATCTGCTTGGCTCAGGACAGAAAGTAACTGTATGGGGAAATCTGAAAGAGCTGCTATCACTACCATATTGACCTGTAAATAAGTCGACCTAGGATTTGGGGTCAGTTTTTGGGCATAAATGTTTAGACTTATGGATGAGTGTATACGGTGATATAAACTTTGCAGTACAGTACTAATAGTAATAAGAATGATAATATCACTAATGAAATGTCTTCAGTCATCAGCCAGTTTTTTAAAACCATTTCCGTAATTTTATCATTCATAAAATCCCCTAGTTCAGGTTATCAGTTTAGCCTCACTCCTTCACAGAAATATGTACTCTTTCTCAAATGGTGGTGACAACCCTTTACAGAATCTCTCTGAGCATTTTTGAGAGATGATAACTCCTGAAGTATTCTAGGACCAAAATTAGAAGGCTAAACTTCATCCATCTTTAACATGTTGATTGCATATGGAGTCTGCTATAATGAGATTTGTAATGTCTTGTTCAGATTTACTGAGTAGTTTTCCATTTCAAAAGAAAGAAATGTAACATCAAATGGAATCAAATTTCTATGTTGTTGTTATTATCATGCCCAGTCTTTCTTCTTTTTGACTATATATGCATTTCATAATGGTTTGCATCAGCATATTCCAATGAAAACATCAACATTAACTCTTTCTACTGTCCTTCCTCCTCCATTCTTCTTCCTCATCCTTCCCATGCTAATCCTCCTTTTTGGGTATTGCTTTGATCCTTCTTGAGGAAAGGCATTAAAAGGTGTGTTTTACAACTGATTCTCCTCCACCTACCCCATCTCATTTTTATCTCATTTAATGTGCAGGAAAGAGATGATTCACTGAAAGCATTTCTGTAGTCTGGACATTGTAATGTGTGATCAGAATTTTGTGGCACAGGTAGTGTGGTAGTTTCATAAGTGTTCAGTCTTCTGCAGTGTGTCTTTAGCTGGTGTCAGTTATTCATTTTATCTTTGTTACTGAACTAGAAGAGGGGAACTTTATTGTGAATCAAATTATAACCTCCGTTTTTAAGGCTTCCATTCAGAGCCTTGTTGTTGTTGTGTATCTTCAAGTTGTTTATGATTTATGATGATTCTAAGGGCTTTCTGGGGCTGAGAGTGTGCAACTCACCCAAGATCAGCCACTGGGATTTGATAGACAAGTGGGAAGCAAACCCCTGCTCTCCAGAGTCCAACTACACCATGCTGGGCTTGTTCAAAGCATACTTATTAAAAAGTATTATCCATGGAAGTTGGTGATTTTATTTTTAAATTTAGGGGTTATCTATGAAATAAATGAATTATTATTGTTGTTAACTCAAAAGTATGTTTTGAAATATACAACAGCAATCAAATCTGTTCATTTAAAAAGAGAAAAGGGTGTTCTATGTCATTTAGAGCTTGGAAAAATTGCCAGTTTAAATAGAAAGAGACCAAAACAACACTGTGGTTGTCCCTCCCTTTTTACGGACCTGGAGTCTGCCGTCTTGCTGTTCATGGGAAGGACAAGCAGGGAGAGACAAAATGGTGGCACGCCTCTGCATGCAGCCCTGCATGTGCTTCCCATGAGTTCATGCCATTATTTTAAATATTTGACTCAAATATTTGAGAGTGGTTATTTTTGTGGGGAATTGGGAGGGGCTGCTGTATTGTCTTTATTTTTGTTTAATGTATTAAACCTACAATGTAATTTTAAGAAGACAACCTCCAATATTGGGACTCAGGGTGGCCTACAAATGATTAAAACAAGTACAGATTAAAACCATGTAAAACATCAGTAAAAATAATTATATAAAATAATTGAAAACAATTAAACCATCTATAAAGTTAAGCCGTTTTAAAATTAATTAAAAATACAATATAAAAACATTAATAAAATAAACACACCATTAAAATTCCATCATGGTCAATTCCTAAAAGTTTGATAGAATGTTTTCACTTGCTGATGGAAATGGAAGGCCATCCTAGCTTCCTGAGAGAGAGTGTTCAAAAATCTGGGAGTAGCCACTAAAGAGGTCTTCTCCCTTACTCTCATCAAATGAGCCTGGGAAGGTAGTGGGATAGAGGGAAGGGCCCCTTCCAAGGAGTTTGAATAGGCTGATATATGGAGGTTAGGTCCTTCAAATAGTTTGGATTTATTTATGCAGTGTATTCATGCATTGAGCCCTCTTCAGATTTGTCAGCTGCACATATAAATAAATAATACTGATTCCCTAAGATTCACTTTGCTTAAAGCAGAGCCATAAACAGAATGTGGATCCCCCTGCCAATTTACATATTGTCACAACAGTGCAATGTTTGGGCCTTTTTCACAATACAGTTGTCGTTTCTGTTTCATGGAGATCCGTTCCGCACACTTGGTGCTGTCAGTAGAGTTCATGGGTGGCCCATTTACATACTGCTTCACCTCTACAACTGACTACTTGTGATAATCTCTTCTGTCTTTCACAACACTTTATAAACTGTAAATGATGTTTATTCATAGTACAGTATATAAAGTAGAAGTGAGCAACATGTGGTCCTAAAGATGTTGGACTACAACTTAATTTATCCCTCACCATAAAACATACCCAGGGGTATGATTGCTACCATATATACTTGTTTATAAGTCGAGAAATCTAGGCCAAAAAATTGACCCAAAAACCCTGGTTTGACTTATACACCAGTCAATATGGGAGGACCTGAGCCTCTCCCCAGCTGGGCTCCCTCCGTAAGGGACAGTCCAGCTGGGGAGAGGCGACCGATTGTCCTGCAAGCTCTCCCCAGCTGGGCTCACTCCGCGGGGGAAAGCTCAGCTGGGGAGCGGCTGGGAAGAGTGACCAATTGCCCTGCAGCCTCTCCCTCCTTAAGTCTGACCCTCGACTTATTCACAGGTCATATAAAAATCTTAAATTTTGGCCCCAAAGGTTGACCTCGACTTATATACAAGGTTGACTTATGGTTGAGTATATACGGTAGAACTAATGTGAGTTTCACTTCATTTACATTTGGAGGACCTCATGTTGTTTACATCTACAGAAAAAATCTGTGTACATTGGGACTGTGCAATTCCATTGTCATCATCATTAAATTTAAATTAGGGTGAGCTAATCGAAATCACATGGTCTTCTTATTTTAAAACTAGATTTTTTTAGTCCATTGTTCCAGTGTTTAAAGCAACAATTTGCTTAATTGTTAAGGCATAATTTATCAGTGTTAAGTTATCCTGAATAAGCAGTGACGTTTGGTTTTCAAGCAAGTATCTTAGGAACCTACTTGGTGGCTGCCGCTAAACTCGGAACTCTGGCTGCCCCCTCCCTGTATTCCTTTTGTCTTCAGGCAAAACATTTTTTGTATTCTGATATGTGCTTAATAAAGGAAGTTTTTAAGGAATGGGCTCAGGGTGCTGTGTTGTTTTTAAACTGTGTACTGTTTTTAAAAGCTTTTCAGTCCTTTTAAAGTCTATTTCAGTCTTTTAACTAGAAATTTGAAATGTTTTAATATTGTGACTAGTTTAATTATGTTTTAATATTCATTTTTGCATGTTTTTAATGGTCTCATCCTTTCAGACTGTAAGTCTCCTTGAGTCCCAGGTCTGGGAGGAAGGCAGGGTACAAATACTGTACATCTAATAATAAAAACATTCACAAAGTAAGCAGTGAATGGCCCAGTGATATTGGTCAGTGGTTACTAAATGAGTGCATTCTACCTTTCTGCATTTTCCTCTAAATGCTATACAGTTATGCCTTCCTTATCCTGTTGACCTTATTTCTTTTATACGTGAGCCATACACAGAACAGGCATTAGGATAAAAGGATCTATTTCTTTTTAAGGTTCGTCAAGATTTACTGGAAGAATATGAGCAAGTAAAGAGCATTGTCAACACTTTAGAGAGTTTTAAAATAGACAGACCTACAGATATTCCTGTATCTTACCAAGATGAACATTTCAGGGATCCAGCTGTTTGGCCACCACCTGTTCCAGCTGAGCACAGGTAACTGGTATTATAACAGGATTGTAGTTAAACAATGGGTTAATCAAGTAAAGTTGGAGAGTGTGTGAAGTATAATGACTTAAAAATGAGCTATTACCCATTAACTCTTCCGACTCAATTCAGGCATCTCACCCAAAAACAATGGTGTATGTACACTGCTCAGAACCCAAACTGTAGTTTAATCTTGCAAGTTTGTGATTTATGTCTGTTTTTTCCCTGTCTCCCCCCTTTGCTCACTACTACAGGTTGAGTATCCCTTATTCTAAAATCTGGAATACTCAAAAATCTAAAATTGTCCACATGGGTAGCTGGGATAGTGACATCTTTGTTTATGATGGTTCAGTGTACGCACACTTTCTGTCATGCACAAAAATATTTAAAATATTGTGTATAAAATCATCTTCAGGCTATGTATATAAGGTGTTTATGAAATATAAATGAATTTGGTGTTTAGACTTGGGTCCTAGCTCCAAGATATCTCATTATGTAAATGCAAGTAGTCCTCCCTCCATATTAGTGGGGGTTAGGGGAATGAAATACCTGCGAATATGGAAAAATCGCAAATAATTCCACCCCCCACTCAGAAGCCAGTTAAAAGGAAAGGTGAGTGGGGGTAGAGGAGTAGGGCTGCGCGTTCCTTTCCCCCCAGCCTCCTGTCCCTTTAATTGGCTTCCTGTCCCTTCTCCTCCCCGATTCTTTCCTTGGACATCCCACCCAAACATTATTAGGAGGAACTTCCTGACAGTAAGGGTTGTTCAACAGTAGAACACGCTTCCTCACAGATCAGTCTAACTATTAGCTTTGTCTGCTGAATTGGGTCTAAAAATGAGATGATAAAATATTTTATTTTTGAAATAGTTCATGCTTTTCTTCACCTGGTAGAGCTCCACCCCAGATAAAACGGCCCAATCGAGAAGTGAAGCCCTTGAGGAGAGAATCGCCAAGTATGCAACGGGGTCCCGTGGGCAGAGCTCAACCAATATCAAAAAATGAAAAACCTCCCAGCAGCCGAGAGAGGGACGCTAAAACAAAAGGAAAAGATGATAAGGTGAGAATGCTAAATTTGACCCAGGGGTTAGGCATACTGAAGTTCACTATAGCATTTAGTTCTAGGAGGTGGACAGGAGTGCCATCCTTACCTACAAAAGAAAGATCTATTTTGTTTTATTCCTGATGTTTTAATCGCTTCTAGCACCATTACCATTTCAGGATTTCCTACCAATGTCAGCTGTTAAAATTAATTATTTTCCTTGATTTATGTACTCCTGCTCCAATTACCACAGTTCTGTGTAAAACAAAGTAGATGGGGCATACAGTTGTGAATTTGTAATTCCAGTTTCTGATGTTTTAAAAAGTGTGTTGATGTATATTGAATTGTATTTTTTGTTTACTTTCTCCTCTTTTTCCATTGCAAATACCTCTGTATGTACAGTATTTCCTTTGTACTATTTAGGCTCACTGGTTTAATTTCTTAAAAAGGGTTATATTGGCAGAGTAATGCTTAGATAATATTTTAAGAGAAGTAGAAGAAATTTAGATGTAGATTTGTTTTAATTTTGAACTAATTTGTGTACCAATTGGTTTGTTTCCAACAATTTGATGTAGGGAAAGAAGACCCCTCAGGATGGCGCTGGTGATGGTGAAATTCAGAAATTTGATGGAGCAGGATATGACAAGGATCTGGTTGAGGCTCTTGAAAGAGACATTGTGTCCAGAAATCTAAGTATTCACTGGTATAATGCTTGCTTATATTATACATTTATATATTACAAAATGAGAAATGTTCTCTTAGACTTTATCTCTCATGCAGAGCCATATCACATACTTCTTGACACTTGAGTAATGGCTGTAGCTGTTCAGTAATAATAATAATAATAATAATAATAATAATAATAATAAACCTTCATATTGAGGAAAAACAGCAGTATTAAACACCAGTATTAAAAAACAATGTCCTACATAAGAATTTGCTGTCACATACCTGATGAAATATGTTTTTGCGATAACATTCTGTATTTGAATTGCTCTTGCATAGGGATGATATAGCAGATTTGGAAGAAGCCAAAAAACTATTAAGAGAAGCAGTTGTTCTTCCAATGTGGATGCCGGATTTTTTCAAAGGGATCAGGCGACCTTGGAAGGTGAGATGTCACTGTCATTACTGTGTGTGTACTTATAAGTATAAAGATACACTGATGCCTAATACTATAATATGTATTTGGTAATTTCTTCATATGACAGGTGACCTTGGAAGTTGAGATGTCACAGTAGTTACTATGTATGTAATTATAAGTATAAAGATACAATGATATCTAATACTATAATATGTTTTTAATAATTGCTTTATATAACAGGCACTACACAAATGCAGAAATACATCCTAAAAATTGATACCTTTTTTTGGTTAGTAATCTGGTTGTGGGATATGTTACAGATGATGTTATTATCGGCAGCAGTTTATGAGAATCTTGCTGTCATTCCTGGTCAATATCAAGGTACTAGTCTGATTTTAGGATAATCATTTCTTTAGATTTTGTTGGATTACAGTCCCCCGCACTCGTCACCATTGTCTACATGGGTTAGGAATGATGGGAATTTCAGTGCAACAACATCCAGATGGCCACATGATTTCCACCCCTTGAAGGCCACACATTCCCATCCCCACTCTACATTATGGTTTTGGTTGTCTTGATTAATCTTAAAATTAAAGAACAGCAGGTTGATTTTAGCTATCTGTATAACTGTTTCTTGGGAGCTTTCTCCCATTCCTTTAGTGTAATACTTCTCTATGCTTTATAAAATGTAAAGTTCTTTATAAAGTTCAGAGATGACACTAAATCTGAAGCCACCAGATTGCAGCAGAGATTAAAGGAGTTAAATCTTTGGATGTGCTGCTATGTTACTGTGACAACAAGTACTGTGGCAGCCTTCATCTCTAATAACATAGGAATCATAGAATCATAGAATCGTAGAGTTGGAAGAGACCGCAAGGGCCATCCAGTCCAACCCACTGCTATGCAGGAAATCTAAATCAAAGCATCCCCGACAGATGGCCAGCCAGACTCTGTTTAAAAACCTCTAAGGAAGCAGATTCCATTACACTCTGAGGGAGTTTGTTCCACTGTCGAACAGCCCTTACTGTCAGGAAGTTCTTCCTAATGTTGAGGTGGAATCTCTTTTCCTGTAGCTTGCATCCATTGCTCCAGGCCCTAGTCTGTGGAGCAGCAGAAAACAAGCTAGCTAGCTCCCTCCTCAATGACCTCCCTTCAAGTATTTAAACAGGGCTATCATATCACCTCTTAACCTTCTCTTCTCCAGACTAAACATCCCCAGCTCCCTAAGTCGTTCCTCATAGGACATGGTTTCCAGACCCTTCATCATTTTGGTCATTCTCCTTTGGACATGCTCCAGTTTCTCAACATCCTTTTTAATTTGTGGTGCCCAGAACTGGACACAATATTCCAGGTGGGGCCTGACCAGAGCAGAATAGAGTGGGACTATTACTTCCCTTGATCTAGACACTATACTTCTATTGATGCAGCCTAAAATCGCATTGGCCTTGTTAGCTGTTGCATCGCACTATTGACTCATGTTCAATTTGTGGTCTACTTGGACTCCCAGATCCCTTTCACACGTAGTTTCATTCAGCCAGGTGTCTCCCATCCTATATCTGTTCATTTAATTTTTCCACCCTAAGTGCAGCACCTTACACTTCTCCCTGTTGAAGTTCATTTTGTTAGCTTTGGCCCAGCTTTCTAATCTATTAAGGTCATGTTGAAGTTTGATCCTGTCCTCAGGGGTATTAGCTACTCCTCCTAATTTAGTATCATCTGCAAATTTGATAAGTATACCCCTAATTCTGTCATCCAAGTCATTGATAAAGATGTTTAACAGCACTGGGCCCAGGTCAGAACCCTGTGGGACCCCTCTGGTCACTTCTCTTCAGGTTGAAAAGGAGCCATTATTGAGCACCCTTTGGGTTCGGCTGGTCAACCAGTTAGAAATCCATGTAACATTTACCTTGTCTAGCCCACATTTTACAAGCTTGTTTGCAAGAATGTCATGGGGGGGGGGCCAAAAGCCTTACTAAAATCAAGATATACTATATCCACAGCATTCCCTTCATCTAACAAGCTGGTGATTTTATAAAAAAAAAAAAGATCAGATTTGTCTGGCATGACTTGTTTCTCTGAAACCTGTGTTGACTTTTTGTGATTATGGCATTGCCTTCTAGATGTTTACAGACTCTCTGTTTAATGATTTGCTCCAGAATATTTCCTGGTATTGATGTCAGACTAACTGGATGATAATTGTTGGGATCCTCCTTTTTCTCCTTTTTGAAGATGGGGACATTTGCCATCTTCCAGTCTGCTGGGACTTCTCTTGTTCTCCAGGAGTTCTCAAAGATTATTGCCAATGGCTTCGATATTACCGTACATTTGCCAGTTCTTTTATTACCCTTGGATGTAGTTTGTCTGGTCCTGGAGATTTATATTTGTTTAGATTAACCAGATATTCCTGTACTATCTCTTTACTTATTCTGTGCTGAAATTCCCCTATTCTGTCCTCTGCTCCATTATCCTCAGGTTGAGCACCCTTTTCCTTTTATGAGAAGACTGAGGCAAAGAAGGTATTGAGTAATTCTGCCTTTTCTCTGTCCCCTGTTAGCATTTTGCCATCTTCTCCACGCAGTGGCCCTACCATTTCCTTCTTCTTCCTTTTGCTGCGGACATATCCAAAAAAGCCCTTTTTGTTGTTCTTAACCTCTCTAGCAAACCTGAGTTCATTCTGTGCTTTAGCTTTTCTGACTTTACCCCTACACATGCTCGCTATTTGTTTTAATTCCTCTTTGGTGATTTTCCCCTTTTCCCATTTCTTATACATGTTCCGTTTAAAACTTAGCTCAGTTGAAAGTTCCTTAGTCATCCTTCCTGGTTTCTTGAGACATCTCCTATTTTTCTTCCTCATTGGAACTGTTAGGAATTGTCACATAGCAGGAGCCATTATGGTTATTTGCCAGTATTCATTGTGGTATTGAGATGGCATCAAAATAGGTTTTATATCCTGGCAACATTAGCTACAAACAAACTCTCCTTCATTGCCATTGTCCAGCAAGTTTCATTTGATGAAACTTTTGCACACAGTCAATGGCATAGTAAACCCTCAAAAGATGAAACCGCATTAAGACACTATGGAAGAATTTACAAGTGGGTTTGGTTTCCTTTCCAGATAAAATAGCTCACATTAAACTATATTTGGAGGTGAGAACTTTGATCACCAATGAAATGCAGGGATATTGCAAGCTCTGATTTTTTTAAAAATTCTGATTACTGTATATTCTTGACTATAAGTCAATCTCATGTATAAGTTGAGGACTGTTTTGGGGCCAAAATAATAATAATAATAATAATAATAATAATCATCATCATCATCATCTTTTATTTATATCCCGCCTAATTCGATTAAGACTGAGGCGGCTTCTGATATGACATGTGGATAAGTCAAGGGTAAAACTTAGAGGCATGTGTAGTGGAGTGGGGAAGGATGAGGAAAGGGTTGATCGATGCGAGATGAGGAAAGGGGGGGGGGGAGGAAGAGGTGGAGTTGAGGACCCAAAGGGCGGATATAAAAGGTGAAGGAGAGTTGAGCGTGGGGTGGAAGGGAAGACGCGGAAAAGTGGATTGTAGAGAGGTGGTCGGAAGAGGGAGAGGAAAGGTGACTAGAAGCCCCAGGAGAGAGGGTCGGCCTGTCTCTTTGCAAAGCTGTCATGGACTGTTACGAGTGGGCCCTCACATGGAGGTGAGATTGTGTGACCCCAAGGAAGAGGGCAGCTTCAGGTATCCTCGAAAGGATGAATGGAGGGCAAAGGAAGGTGGTACCTTGGAGAAGGAGTGGTGGGACCCGAAGGGAGAACGAGAGCAGGCCCCAGTCCCTATGGAGTGGGACAAGTCTGAACAGGGACCCCAAGAGAAGTGTTTGGCTCCGAGGGTCGAACAAGCCGTGGACAAGCCCTAAGAAGTGACCAGCGGTCAGAGAGTTTTGTTGGTGTTGGGTAGACTTGGGAGAAAGTTTGTTCTGTTCTGGTTAAAATAAAGTAAAGTTTAGTTGCATACACTTCCTGAGTTTGCAAGTTTGTTTCACACGTGGCAAAGTTTGGAGGACGCTTGGCTAGGATGCAGGCAGGAGCGCAGGCCCTGTCCACAGCATGTAACAAAGAATGTAAAGGATGAAGCTAAGGAAAATGATGCCAAAGTTCTGGCAGGTATAACTATTTGTGTTAATCTTAAAGGCTAGATGGATGAAAGAGTAAAGGGGGTTAGTGCTTCTTTTAAATGCTCCCTGGATGGACTAAGCTCTCGCTTTTCCACACTCTACTCACAGTTGAGGATGGTTCCCTTTCTTTCTTTCTTTCTTTCTTTTTCTTTTTCTTTTTGGTAATAAAAGTTAAAGTACAATACTTACATTCACCCATGGTTAAGTCAACCCAGGTTTTTGGGGTCAGTGTTTTGGCTAAAATGTCTAGACTGATAAATGAGTACTGTATATATAGTGCCTTCGGTGTCTCTCCTGCTATAATGAAATATATAATTAAGACTATCAAGACAGCAACCTTTAATTGGGTTTGTGCCCATCCTAGGAAGTGAAATCCAGTTAGAAGAGGCTGGGACATTTACTACATAACATTATTACAGACTGTTTCAGGAAAAGTGGCTTAAATCTGTAATGTGCTCTACATGGGTCTGCCTTTGAAAAGTGTTCAGAAACTTAAGTTGGTCCAAAGAGCAGCATCCAGATTGTTAATTGGGGCAGGCTATAAGGTGTACACAACTGCCTTGTTGCAACAGCTCCACTGGCTGCCAATCACAAAGAGCACATTCAAAGGTGATCAGACAGAGAGAAGAGCTTCAGAAGATCTTAGAGCTTTTATAGGCTAATAAAGGGAGATATGGTCTTTTAAATAGTCTGGACCCAAGCCATATAGAGCTATAAAGGTCCCTTTGTCTGATCACCTTCTCAGGCATGCTTGGTGGGAATAAAGGAGAGGAATATCTCAGTGGCTGCTTTTAGACTTTGGCAATCCCTCCCTGGGGGGCAAAGCATGGACCTGTCCTTGTCTTCCTTCCATCAGGAAGCTAAAACATTTTTATGCTGTCAGGCTTTTAGGAACTGACTAGAATAGACTTGTAATGCTGTGAGGTGCTGTTTTTAACGTTTGTATGAAGTCTTTAGGAGCCAGCGTAGCATAGTGATTTGAGTATTGAACTATGACTCTGGAGACCAGGGTTTGATTCCCTGCTCTGCCTTGGAAACCCAATGAATGACTTTGGGCAAGCCACACTTTCTCGGCCTCAGAAACCCCTGTGATAGGTTCAGTTTGGGGTCACAGTAAGTTGGAAATGACTTGAAGATACACCACAGCATGTAGTCCTTTAATGAATTTTAATATTCTTTAATATTCAATTTTTAAACTTTATAAATTGTTCAATTGTTTTTAAACAACTTTTTAATTTATATTTTTATTGAATGTTTTGTATAGTTTTAATTTATATTGTTTTAAATATGCTGTTAGCCATCTTGAATCTCATTATTGAGAAAAAGGCAGAATATAAATGAATATCATTATCCATTTGTGATTGTCCAGCTTCTACTCAGAAGACCTACTTTGTGTGTAGATTCTGTTGACTTCTGTCCTGTCTCTAATTTCTGTTCTTGGGGGATATTGTTGAACACTTGACATCTTCTAGCTCAAAGCAAATGCATATACCATCAACCATTTATACTTCTATTCATCTAATTTTCAGCCTGAATATGATATTGAAACTTACGGCTCTGATAGATAGTGATAGATTTCTTTATTGCTATAGGGAGAGACTGGTCATGTGACAGTAAGACCTGACAACTTCTCATAATACTGCAGAACTAAAAATGTTTTAGTTTTACAAACAGTAATCCGCAGAGCTGAGCAAAACATGCAGTGATTCCCTTTACTCTTGACCTTTGATTGTGATACAGGGTGAGAAGATTTCATTTCATTGATTTATTTTTTGAACAGCAGATGTAAGGCTTTGGTGTCATTCATTGAACATAATAACTCAGATAGCAACTGGCCAACAGTTCTTGTATGGTTGGGACTCTCCTGAGAACAATTCTTAGTATGGCTGCTTGTATTTCCAAAGTAGGCATTCAATATAAAAGACAGCTCTCCTCTCAGGTGAGTGCAGACATGGGTAGATTATATTTGTGTGGACATCAGAGAGTTGCCTGCTTTTCTTTCTTTTGAAGTCTTCTTTCAGCCAAGAAGAGCCAGGCTCACTCAAGTTGCACTTCCCACTGTTCAACTAGCAATTGTTACAGCAGCAAGAAACAATCCTGCTGTGATTCTATCAAAATGCCTTCCCCCCTGCAGCATGCTTGAGTATCTGCATCGAAAATTCCTTGATTTGACAGAACAAGGGAGACAGAACAGGTTTTGTCTGAAGCTTTTCAACTAGCCTTTCATTTTGGGACTTTGAATTCTCCCAGAGATGTAAAATGCTCATAGAGAGAAGTAGCCAGATATTGCACACACTCACTTTAGGAAGTTTCTCAGCTTCAAAAAAATTACCTAATGTAGTTTCAATTGTATAAAACACCTTAATTTCTATTCTCCTGATCCTATGTGATACTGGATGTGATGATCACTATTTTGTTGTTCTACTGTTATTTCAGAGTACAGTTATCCCTCCATTTTCACGAGGGATCTATTCCAGACCCCCTCCACGTGAAAATGGAAAATGGGGTGGCAAAGTCTGCATGATTCTCACCTCTGCATATAGGTATGACTTTAAAGAGACTTTGCAGGTCTCTTGCCTTGGGGTTTCCACTGCAGGTGACTTGATTCAGCTGAATGACGGGTGCTGGTTCCACCATCTGAATAGTTGCTGTCCTCCGTTGACACCCACTTTCAGGTAGGCAATCTACTTCCCAGCTAGTAAGTCATGATGGGATGGCTGATAGTGGGGTGGGAGGGTTCTATGGACAGTACTTAGGGGGAGGCTATTGTTTATGTTCCACTTCTCTAGAACCTGGAACCAGGCCTAACCAGAAACAGATGAGAGACTCCATTATTGTACTGACCACTCAACTCTCCACCATTTGCCCATCTAAGGTGATCTCATGTATTGATTACCTTCAGCCTTACCTAGGGTGTCTTAGGATTTCAAAGCCAACACAACAACCATGAGGCTATTTGATGTTGCCATTGACACAACTTGTTCACATAGATAGGAAATTTGGAATCTGGTTTGGGTGAATCTTCATGGACTCCCTTACTGGGTGAAATCATACTCTGGTGAATTTCACATTATGTGGGCTGATTTAAATAATAATACAGTCCGCCCTTGGCTTATGCAGGGGATCCATTCTGCCAGCCAAATATTTGGCGTAAGCCAAATACCGCACATGCTCAAGCCCCATTCAAGTGAAAATGGCTCGTGCATGCGATGGTGAGGTGGCGCACGCCCCCTTCATCTGAATGGATGCGCTGCCCCTTGTGCCCTGTGCGCTCCCGTGCGGCTTTCACAATATGCTAAAAGCCACGTATAGCGCACCCGCGTATGATGCAGGCACACTGTAACAACAACAACAACAACAACAATAATAATAATAATAATAATTTTATTTATATTTTCTGCCTCTGCAGATCAAGGTGGGATTACAACAATAAAAACAACAATGACAAGATTAAAACTACAATGTCATATAAAATACACTCAATAAAATAATACAGTGCGCTTTTGGCTTACGTGGGGGATCCGTTCCCAACTCCCCCCCGCATAAGCCAAATACCGCACATGCTCAAGTTCCATTCATGTGAATGGGGCTCGTGCATGTGGTGGCGCAGCGGCATGCCCCATTCATCCGAACGGGACGCACTGCTCCTTGTGCTCCGCACACTCCCACACGGCTTTGCGCGTATGCTCAAAGCCACGTATAGCTCGCCTGTGTATAATGCAGGCACACTGTATACCATTACCAATACAATGTATTGAACAAATCGTCATTTAAAATACATATCATCACAAATAGAGGTGGAGTATTTCTAACTCTCTTATAACAGATTGGGTGGATAGGCCTGCCGGAAGAGATCCAGCTTAAGTGCCTTCTTAAAGGCATCTAAGGTGGTAATAAGACTCCTCTGGCACCTCGTTCCATAGTTTGAGGGCTACGTCAGTAAACCCTCTGTGGGAAGTTGTTATTAACCTGATCTTAGTATATTCTAATAGTTGCTTCCCGGATGTTCTAAGAGTGTGGGGCAGATTGTGTAGGGAGAGGCGTTCCCTCAAGTAACTCAGGCCTAAGCTATGTAGGGCTTTAAAGGTAATGCCAACACTTTGTACTGCACCTGGAAGGTAATTGGCAGCCAGTGAAGAGATTTTAGTACTGGTGTTATATGGTCAGACCTAGGTGTTCCGTTGACCAATCTGGCTGCTGCATTTTGAACAAATTGAAGCTTCCGAACTTGGTACAGAGGTAGCCCCATGTAGAGCGCATTACAGAAATCTAAACGAGAGATTACCAGTGCATGTATCACTGCTTCAAGGTCCTTTTGGTCCAGGTGGGGATGCAGTTGGCGTATCAACCAAAGTTGCTACCAAGCACTCCTGGCCGTTGCATCCACTTGAAATGACAATTGTAGTGACGAGTCCGGGAGTACTCCCAAACTGTGAACTTCGTCCTTTAGGGGAAGTGTGACCCCGTCCGGGACTGGTTGACAAATCTCCATCCCTGGACTTGAGGTACCTATCGCAAATACCTCCGGTTTCTCTGGATTGAGCTTGAGTTTGTTTTCTCTCATCCAGCCCATTACCAACTCAAGGCAGGCATCCAGAGGAGAGATGCCATCCTTAGTCACTGCAGCTGAAGAAATTTAAGGAATGTCTTATAGTTTACTAGGAGACCAAATACATTATTATGCCATTTCTATGTGGTGAACATACTCCATTACCATTGCGTCCTTGGATTGTTGCCTAGCTTTTTCTAGGTGGGTTAGAGCTTGGTCCTCAAGAGTTTGCACTGGAGTTCTTGATGGTATGCTGTGATATGTAGTAGACACTTTATTTTTTTAAAAAAATGCTCACATCTGTTGCAAATTAAGATGAAGATTATAGTTTGGGTCTCTCTGTGCAGTATATTCATTTTTAAATGAAATTCCAAGTGCAGGTGTAGTATACCTTTAAACTCCTATGGGTCTTAAAGCCTGGCTATCTGAACAAATACTAATGTCCATATATTTAGGGTTCCTTAAGAGACCTCACTTCCCTGCTTCTTCAGTGGGTGTTGGCTAATGATCAGAAAGAAAACCTTCTTGGATTTAGCCTTTTCTTTCTAAAAGAATCTTTTTGACACCAACATAGTTATGGTGCCACAGGAAACCATTTTTGTTGTTCTAGGCTTTTTAGCTTATGAGTTTTTGTTGTATTTTATACTGTGTACTTTAGATTTTGAGGTGTATTTTTATGTTGTAAACTTTGCTGAATGAAATATACATTTAAAAAATAAATAATTTAATTTTTTATGTGAGCCAGTGTTCAGTTTATCATGCTGGCTAAATATTTAAACATCTTGTGAAAAATAAGATCTTGTTTATCGTCTTTTGTTTTTCAATATCAGGACAGCTTCTGCAGCCTTTTAAATACTGACACTGTACAAACACTTGTGATTTAATTAGCCACAAATCTATAGTGGATCATGCGTTTTAAAAATCCTTAAATGTTTAGAATGTTTCTAACTGGATGTAAGGTAATTTTTGTAACCATTTTATTATTTTATGCTGGCTGTATGCCGTAATAAATTCATTAATAAATGTTTAGAGAGGTAGTAAGAGTTAATGGAAAATGTAGACACAGTGAGTTCATTATTTCCAAAGAACTGAGGGAGAACAATTTTTGAATAATTGCATTTTCAGTTGATTTGTTTTTATATGCCTCCCCCATATTATTCTTTCAAAACAGTTTTTCCCCTAAGGAACTAACAAAATTTAATTTGCAGTGTGATTAGCTTTAAGATATTAGTTGCATAAAGTCCACTATGATGTGCCACAATAGTTTGGTTAGTGTTAAAATACAGTTTCTTCAGAGAGTTCTTGTTAGTTTGCAGTCTGACCTTTTGTTTGCAGAAGCATGAACGATGTGCAGAAACAGCACAATGCAATTGTGGTAAACCTGTCTTAATTAAGAGCTTTGGAAATGTTATACAGGTATTTGAACAGCAAATCCCAGGACCTTCAACCATGTCCATGGCATGTTGGCTCAAGGATTGTGGGGTTTATAGTCCAAAAAGAGATATTTTAAAGTCCTCCTTAAATTATTGTTGTGTTTTTCTGGCAGAATATAATGCCTCCATAATAGAGTCCGTTGTTTATCACAGGTGGATAAACTGGTTCATGGGTTACATGTGGCTCTTGAAAAAAATGTGTCTGTTTACTGCAGTTCAACAGTGTGAGAAATTTAGAGAAGAACTGAAAACTGATTTGAATGAGATTGTCTTTATTCCTAGCTCCCTAGTTCCTAATGGCTCTCCAACACCCCAGGCAATTGTTGCAGGGAAAAGGTATTGCAGGCTGTGGTAGTAGAAGAAGGTGAAAGCATTTGCTTGTAGGGCTTGTGAGAGTAAGGAAGTCTTGAAGACAACAAGGTAAGCTTAGGTTGGTTAGAGATAGTGCTTCCAGCTTAACTTGCAAGGAGAAGGGGTGAATTTGACATAGATAATTGATTGTTTGAGTAGCTCTCTGAAATATATTTTTGTTTCTTTTTTGGTCCCTTCAGTAGAGGTAAACAAGGTGTAATAACAGTTACCTAAATCATTTCTAGAGATTTCAGCAGAATTTCAGTTGATCTCTTTATTAGTGGATCATTATGTAACAGAAGTAGCTGTGTAGCTAAAGAAAGAATTCTGTGAAACTCGGAGCCTTAACATCTTGCCCAGAATAGATTATTTTTTCCTCCCTGCTGGCAGCTTTGGCTCAGGTCTTCACTTGAAATATTTTGGATTGTCTTTTGTGTTTAGCAAAAAATTGCAAAAATCTTCTGTACTTTCATTACTTACTAAGAGGTAATTGGTTTTTACTTCTAGCTATGTAGTTTCTGTAGAAAAGCACTTAAAATACTACTATGAATATCTGCTTCTGTGTCTAGGTTTCATATTCATTCATTCATTCATTCATTCATATATTTGTCTATGTATTCATTACGGTCCTTGATTCATAGAAGAAACTCCCTGCCCCATTTCCCCATATTTTGGTTCCAGTTTTTCATCCAAAATTATATTCAATAAATATATTTTTGGATCCTGCTGTTTTACATGTTTACGGCTGGAAGGAAGACTTATGCACAGAAATAGAAAGAGAAAACAATACAGAATATGAATGATTGGCTGATGAAATTGTATTAGGTTATAGAAATTGATAAACTGACACATCTAGTCAAAAAAGAAGCTATGAGTAAATTTGAAAAACAATGGAGCCCACTGATAAAATTTTTGAAAACAAAATGGGGAAATGACTTCATGATTGGTCTGGAGTAAATAAAATGATAATGAAAATTGAGACAACACATTTATTCAATATAGTTCAAATTAACAGACGAATTTCAAGAGAAAGAAGAAAGGGAAAGAAGACAATATGAATTTTTTATTTTTCTTGTTTGAATTGATATTTGATGTATACTTTGTTCTTCTTTATAGTTATGCTTTAAAGAATTTTTCAAAAAAACTAATAGATTATTTAATAATAATAAAAAAGAAAATCCCTGCCCCCATTATTTGCTATCCACTAAATTCTATGTATAGTGTCAGATGCATCTGAGCTGCTAGTGAGGGCTGAGGAGTGAAAACATGCAGGATTTTCAGGCAGCTAATTCACATTGTAGAGTTATTTGAGAAGGTTCTTATTTTCTAAAACAGAAAGGCACTTTGCATTGCAGAAAGGTAACATAAATCTGAATTGGTTGTGGCAGAGTTCATCTATTTATTTTACTACAAGATGTTTGGAAAATTAATTTGGTGCCTGGGGATGACATATAAACTGCTGTAGCAGTTTTCAGTCTGAATATTTCTGCAGTAATGAATTGACAAAAACTACTTCTGAGTATTCCTTGCCTATGAAAACCCTATGAAATGTATCGGTTCACCATAAGACTTGGAAGGACATACAGTATATCCATGCTGAGTATGGGAAAGAGTGGTTGGCCCTCTTACCTTACCATATCTTGCAGTTATTTAGATGCTGTTAGATTTGCTTAGTGGAGTGGAGCCTTTTTGAAACCCAAACCACTTACCAGTTGGCCTAGACTGTGCTCAGACCAGTTCATTTAATTTGATCACACTCTGCTGTTTAACATGCTTGTGCCTAGCCTGTTCAGTTTTATTCAGTTGTCTGCATTTAATTGCAGGGAGTGTTGATGGTTGGCCCTCCAGGGACTGGTAAAACCATGCTAGCAAAGGCTGTTGCTACGGAATGTGGAACAACTTTCTTCAATATATCTTCCTCAACTCTGACGTCAAAGTACCGAGGAGAGTCTGAAAAATTAGTCCGCTTGTTGTTTGAGATGGTACGTAATGTTGGTGTTGTAAGTACTACAGATTTTTATTATGTAACCGATATTTATACTTTTCCAACATGTTGCCTCATGTAATAATAATAATAATAATAATAATAATAATAATAATATTTATTTATATCCTGCCCCTCTACAAGATGCAATCAGGGCGGCTTATAAAGATTAAAAGCATATATTTCAACACGCTCAATCCCCCTTTTAAAATACAATTAAACAATGTAAGAATTAAAACATACATAAGAATAAAATAAATTAAGAAAATTTTATACAGTAAACTATAAACCGTGACTAAATTGTGGTTGGAGTTCTTAGAGTTCTTCTGATGGCCGGAGAAACTATTCAGGAAAGGCCTGCCGGAAGAGATCCGTCTTTATAGGTTTTTAAAAGCTGTTTAGGGTGGTAATATGATGGTAATGTACAAAATAGTTGTTAAATGAAATAGTCCCTATGAAATGGGTAAAGTTATAGGATGATTACTGTTGACACATCCTTTTCAGTAGCTGCATTGAGGCTTCAGAACACCGATTTTCAGTTTTGGTATTGTCAGGGCATAATTTGGGGGTAGGTATCTCAGATCTTGTTCTGCAGAATGAATGGGTGGGTTCTCAAATACAGAACTGGCTTGCCACATTTTGTGGGAAGTAATACAATCTAAAGAGTGTCCTCTCCATAACAAAATTAAACTCAGAATAAAAAAAAATCACATATAGTTATACTTCTCTAGCCAGCACTTCTGTTCTTCACAGTGCCCAGAAAAACCATGGATATTTGAACTAATTGTATCAGAATTTAAAATGACAAGTTTTGGGGTGTGGCTAGTTCATCTTTTGGGGGAACTGCAGGCGCTGCTTTCTTGGAAGTTTTGCTTTTCTCATTGTCAGGGCTTGATATTTCTTTCAGCCTTCTGGTGGTTTCTTGGTTTCTTCCAAATCTTTCTACTTTGTCATTCATTCTTTTATAACACTTATAATATGTAGAGCTGTACGTATGTCCTGTGACATACATTGCTATACCACACGTTTACAAAGGGAAACTGGTTTGAAAGAGATAGATATAGGTATATAAATAAATATAAAGTATTGCTATCCTTCAACAGTCTTGGTAAGACTAGTAGATCTGACCTGTCTCCCTGCCTTTGATTTGAATTGTATAGCAATGGAACAAATATACATACCACATCTTATTTATGTATGATTGGAAACATTTTGAGGACAGGTCTGATATCAAACAGTACTTGCTTTACTGGGACAGAGACAAGATCCATGTGGTCATATTCTGAAGCACCAGAATAATTTTAAGTAGAGATTTGCAGAAACGTCCCAAATCCTAGATTCTGGGTATCAGGGACGTAGCTAGGATTTTAGGAAAGGGGGGGGGGGTCCAGACTAAGTGCCACTATTATAATGGGGCTTGAGTGCGGCGGCGCAGCAGCACACACCATTCATTTTTCTAATGGAGGGGGGGGGGGGCCGGCCCCCCCCACCCCCCCCCCCCCCCGGCTACGTCCCTGTGGGTATACCAGTTTCCTATACAGCATGCACATACTTAGTCTATCTGGAAGCAATACTGCAGTGGTGCTACCTACTATTTACTCTGCTTACAATCTTTTCCACAACCAGTCTCATATTTTGTATGCTGATTGGTTTTTAAACCTGGTAGCTATAAAAGTTTCCAAAGCATCTTATCAATGTTTTCCTTCAAGTTCCCCCCCAAAACTTGGGCGGGTTACAAACTGCCACTTGGGACGTCCGCAGGACGTCCCATTTTAAAAAAGGGGTGTCTCTTCTAGACGCCCCTGGCTCTAGTACGGACTCTGTCCGTACAATATGGCGCCGGCCATTCCACACGGCCGGCACCATGTTTACATATCGGACGCTGTGCGTCTGAATGTGTCGCGGCGTCTGTGATGTCGCGAATGCGCCTCTGGCGCCTCCGACGTCACATAGGCGCCGCAAGAAGAAGCTCCATTTTGGAGCTTCTTTTTCGGTCCATGCGGGAGCCGCGCAGTGTGGGTGCTACGGCTCCCGCACGGACCAAGCGGCGGCGGCGGCAGACCGCCTCAAAGCGGCGGTTTATAACCCACCTTAGCAGTTAGTACGTTATGGAGAGAGGTGAGTGGACAAAAACATTATTTTCCTGCATATATCTGTTATTGAATGAAACATCTTTTTTCTGTAGTCATTATAAGTTCCCTAAATTTAACTGGCTTGGTTTAGCAACAGAAATATAGTTAATGCTCTCTGTACCAGTATAACATTGTCATTATCAAATATGACTGTAACATTATGCAATTTTGTATGTTCTGTGAGCTCATTTATGCTTGTATTGTGGAAGTAATTTCTGTCTTTGTTTTAAGGCTAGATTTTATGCACCTGCAACCATTTTTATTGATGAAATTGACTCTATCTGTAGTCGCAGAGGCACTTCTGATGAACATGAGGCAAGCCGCAGAGTCAAATCTGAGCTGCTTGTTCAGATGGATGGTAATAAGTGTTTGATATCATCATTGGAACTTCTCTTTCAGTATTTTAAATAGTTTGTATCTCACCTTAAGTGAGAATGAGTACAGGCAAAGTAGGAAAATGTCCTCAGATGCTCATGTTTTTAGCAGTTTGAGAAATATAAAGGCCTACTTCAAACACATACTAAGAGTTATCATATTTCTTACAATAAGGTACAATTAAGACACAACAGCAAAAGACCTGTGATAGACACAAGTTTAAAATAAAAGCTACCATCACCAAGCAGGTGATAATATGACTGTCATGAAAGCAATGGTAACATAAAGTATTACAATAAAATAATATAATATTGAGTATATAAAAATAAATATATACAACAAATTATCAACCAATTAATATATCAAGTGGAGGGGAAAATATTCTTAGTCTGTAGTAAGTGAATGCAGAGCTATCTACAAGATCACCTAACATATCCATACGCCCTTTAAAAAGCAAACGCTGTGGAGATATGTTAGAAGTTACAGGATAACAGTCAAAATATTGTCAAAAGAAAATATGAAATGCTTCTACCAGATCTGAGCTGCAGAGATTCTCCTGTTACAAAACCTGGAGTTAAGGATATAGATTGAGGTTGTCACATTTGTTGATAATAAATGATAATAAATTAAATAAATTATCTAGGATGATGAGAATAAAAGAGGCTATAAAGTGTTCCAAAAGGTTGTCTAAACTGGGAGAATGGACTTAAAAATGATAAATGAACATTCATTGAAGTCAAGTGTGAAGTGATGCATAGTTGGGCCCCAAATCCTAACTTCGCGGATATGCTGATGGGATGTGAATTAACAGACACTGATTAAAATATCTGGGGGGCTGCAGTTGCTATCTGTGTGACAGTGTCTATCTAGTGTGTTATCTTTTGTTAAAAAAGAAAGAAAAACATATTCCAACCTGGGCATAATTGGAAAAGGAATCAGAAATAAAACTGGCCACATCATGTTGCCCAATATGAACCAATGGTGTGACCCACTTGGAATACTGTGTACAGTTCTGTTCACTGCACTTAAAAAGTATATTGTAGAAATGAGAAATCTGCAGGAAAGAGCAACCAAAATAACTAAAGGAATGGAGCAACTTGCCTATGAGGACAGACTGCAATGTTTGGGATGGTTTGGCTTAGGAAGAAGGCAAGAAAGAGAAGACATAATAAAAGATAAAATAAAATTATGCCTCTCTCAAGGTCATCCACTGAAACTAAATGCTGGGAAACTTGTAACAGATAAAAGTCAGTACGCAGAGCATAGGTATAGTATTAAATTTGCTTGCCACAAGATGACATAATGGCGGCTGCCAACCAATGGCTTCAAAAGAGGACTGGATAGATTTGTGGTGAATGGGCCCTTCTAGTCAGGGTGGTTATATGTCATCTCCAGCATCACAGGCAATATGCCTCTGGGTATCTGCTGCTGGAGAGCACAAGATGAGGTGTGCAGTTCCATTCATGCCCTGTTAGTGGGCTTCTCATAGACCACTGATTGGTCACTGTGTCAACAGACTCTTGGACTAGATAGTTCCTCAGTCTAATTTGTTATTGTGTGCTTTCAAGTTGTTTCTGACTTATGGCAACCCTAAGGCCTTTTTTTTTTTGCAAGATGTTCAGATTTGTTCAGAGGAGATTTGCCATTGCCTTTCCATGAGGCTGAGAGCATATGCCTTGCTCAAGGTCACTTTGTTGCAGAGCTGGGAATCGAACCCTGGTCTCCAGAGTAGTAGTCCAACCCTCAAACCACTATGCCATGCTGGCTCTGAGCCTGTACTAGGGCTCAGGTAGGACTGAGCGTTCACATGCTCAAATCCCTACTTGTGCAGCCCAGGCGCCATCTTGGCGCATGCCCGTCCAGACAGCGTACGCCATGATGACGTCCCTCATGCGCAGCACCCAAACGGTGCAGTGCATGAGGGGCATCATACAACTTATAGTGCCTCTTCCACGGTGCAAATAGGAGCCGCATTTCGTGGCTCCTTTTTACACTGGGTTGGGGGCGTGGTGTGTGGTTGCCATGTCCCCAACCCAGTGTTTCCAGGGGCGGCATAAAGCCGCACCTTACCAGGGTGTCTATACAGCCCCTCTCTCAATCTAATTCACTGTGGCTTCAATATGCCCAAAGGCTCGAGAGCATTAGCAGCAAATACACTAGAGCTCCCCTTTTGCCAACATGTCATTTTATGGCTTCATGTTTATCTGTGTGTGGGTGTGTGAGCATGCATACACACACACACACACACACACACGCCTGTGTTTGAGAGGGGGGCTAAGTGAATTTCTTCTTATCTTATCACCAGCGAAAGGGCTCAAGCTCGACTCAGGCTAGCAGCCTTCCGAGGTCGCTAAAATGAGTACCCAGATTGTTGGGGGCAATTAGTTTACACTTTGTAAACCGCTTAGGGAGTGCTTAAGTGCACTGATAAGCAGTATAGAAATGTACTTGCTATTGCTATTGCTATCTCCAGGTCACCTTAGGAAGGTAGCAGAGATTGAAAAAGACATTCCCTGTTGTGGACATGTGCATAATCATTTTAAATAAATATATAAATAAATAATTTCCCCAGTATTGAATTAAAAGGAAAGAAAATTGATATATTCGGTTGTAGAAATATATCCTTTCTTCCTTCCAGGAGTAGGAGGCGCACTTGAGAATGATGACCCTTCAAGGATGGTGATGGTATTGGCTGCTACAAATTTTCCCTGGGACATTGATGAAGCTTTGAGAAGGAGACTAGAGAAAAGGATTTATATACCGTTGCCAACAGGTTGGATGTGCCTTATTCTCTAAATGCAGTTTTCATGTGTGTGTTTTTCCTATAGTGTAGTATTAAAAAACCTATTGATAACTTCTGTTACCAACATTGCATTTTCATAGGTTAATAATTTGCCTGTTTTTAAAAAAAATGTTTGAGATTGCACAATGAAAATATTTAATTGCAGCCCCATTGAGTGAGATCATGACTTCTGAATCCAAGTTCATTTAGTTAAGCATGGAATTAAATAATACATACATACATACAATGGAATTACTCTTAATTTTTAAGAGGCAGCCCTGTAATAAGCATCAAAGGCAGCCTATAGATACCTCTAAAGATATATTGGCAGTGAACTCTTGCCAATGAATGCAGAAAAGCCAATCCATGAATTTTCACTCTTAGGCTTGTCATGCTGTAAATCAACTCTTGCCTGACCTTTATGACTAGATTTTAAGCCTTTCAGATAGCAGCTTTTGATTGTTCCCTTGCCTGAGGATGTCTCATCATAGATTGCTTTCCTTGGCTGTCGGTCATATCTGCTATTAATTTCAGGACCCTTTATCATGTTAGGCTCGTATAGCTGTGTCTCCTTTTGAATCTGCTTGCTTTCCATTGTAAGATAAAATAAAAATGCTGTGTGACAGCAGTTGTGATTGAACTTGCAGGAGAGAATGACCTTTGTAGCTGTACAGCTAGCCTCCTGCAGATTGCAGATTCTGACATTTAATGACACATTCATGCATGACACATGGCAGCTAGTGACAGAGGCATCCCTTAAGAGGTTCTCTCTCTTTCCCTCATAATGTTTAGGAATCACTTATCATCTGGTGATGTTGATGAGGGGATTTTTTACCCTTTCTTTACATTATTGGTTTCTACTGTTGGAATTAGGACTCCCATGGGACATCAAACTGTATACCAAATTAATCTAAATGGTAACAGAGAAGTGGGAAGAGATGGAAAAAATATTTTTTTTAAATCAGAAAATTTTGGAAAAATGAAAAAAAATGATATTAGTCCCCTTTACAGATTGAAACTTACTTGTGTAGGTTAGGAAAATAAAATGTATTACGTATAAAATTTTGGCATAAAATTAACATGTTTGAATTTCCTTATTATTATTTTTTTTTAATTGTGTGTGGGTTACAAATGGAGCTATAAAGTCCCAAACTGTAAGAAGCTTGTTTGATTTTGTCAGTTTATCAGGAGAATGCAAAACTAAATACAGACATCATCAATATTAGTAAAACAGAGAAAATTATTTTGTCTCCTCAAGTTCTTCATAGCGTAAAGCAGACATTAAGCATTCATCCCCATAAAAAGAAGTGAGAACAGGAAAGTAAGGCCAGGATTTGCAATGTTCTGATGTTTTACATAGATTAAACTACATGCTTTTTAGAAATAATTTCACAGGAGTCTATATATGAACACCATGTTTTAAGCAATTTATTCATTATTCTAAGAGAAAATACTTCACAACCTATTTTTCCTCCAGTTTTTCAAATTTACCTCAAACTTTCTAATCCCACCCCAAGTCTTCATATCTTCACAAGTAGAGAAATACATAACACAGAGGATTCATTGTGAGTGGCAAGTCTATAACATATATAACATGTAGTTTCCACTTATAATGCAAAAGCTGAGTTTAAGGCTGGGTAAAAACATTTAAAATATTAAATACATAAATAATTTTTAGAACATACTAAAAGCTCCTCCATTTTTAAAAAAAACAAACAAACACAAGACACTTAAAAACAGCCAGAGCAGCCACTCCTAATTTTAGGAACCAATGGCCAAGCAAAATAGCATAAGCTTAGCTGCCCACTGCAAATTCAGAAGCAATGGAACCAGCCTGACCTCCCCTCCCAAACCACCCAGAGTGGGACATGTCCACAGAGTCATCAAAAAGATCCAAATGACAAGTTCTTGTTTCTTGAGATTAGTATTTCACAACTTCCAAGAGAGTACAGAGCAAAAATTATTACGCATGCATGGAATGTTGCTATACTAGTATAGTATAACTTTTCCAGAGGCAGAGTGTGATGGATGGGGAGGCTCATGTACTGTATCTTGTTGTTGGTGTTTATACTGTTCGTTAGCGTTCACTGGCAAAACAGATGTATGCCTTCTCTCCAGGGAAATGTGATTCTCAGTAGACTTGCATTCTTCAATAGAAAAGAGCAGGATAGACAGGAAGAGATGTGTTGACAAATGTCCTCATATTTCTTTAAATCTGGGTGGGCAACTGCAGAGGGAGCAAGGGCCAACGCTCTCCTCTGTGAAACCTATGGGCTACACCAGCACAACCAATACAACCAAAACTGATGTTGTATCACTTCCTGTTCAATCTTCCAGTCATCCTTTGGGAATATATTGAAATATGTGGAGGCTTTGTTGCCTCAAACTGCCATGTTTAGTAGAGCTTTTGAGCTGTTTCCGATTTGTTGGAGGAGTGAAATCACCTAAAATCAAATTGAGGCCTTGAAGACTTTCAGAGGGTTTTGAAGACTTTGGGGCTTCAAGGGCCCCCTGTGAGCTGTGCTTTGAGAATCATGTTTTGCCCATTCCTTCCTTAAAGTCTGATTGGTATCAAGATCCAAAGGGCAACCCAAGGCCACATAGGGTTAGGATGTTTTGTTTTGAGGAACTAGTGCCATTTGATAAAATAGTTGCTTAAAGTTTTTTGGATTATGAGGTGTGTTCCTGACGTTTTGCCAGCAGCAATGGCTAGCATCTTCAGATAATGCTGGCATGGAAGGGAGTGGGGTATATCTACTGTTGGTTGACAGGAGGTGATTTGTATATTAATCTGTGTATTGTTCTTCTGCATAATATGTTGTACCATTTGGTGGATGGTGACCTACTAAAACACACCATACAGATCTTAGTAAAAATGGTTTTATTAGATGCAGACTTAGGCCTGGAACAGACAAGCCAAAAGCTGAGACTTCTGGCTACTTGAAGGTCATCGTTTTTACACCATGCACGCTCTCAAAGTGGCCTGAAACCTTTCCGACTCCGTGCTTCGATCCTTTGGATCAGAGTAAAAAAGAACTAGGATAATCTGGCTCCTAACGGTGCAGGTTGGGGGCAGTGGTGGTGGCCTGCATTTGGAGCGAGCCGTGTGGTCACTATGATCCCAACCTGCTTGTGGCCAGAGTGGCCTCCGACCATTCCTTCTCTCCCATCTATTTCAGGCCAAAGTCATACTTAGAGTAGACCCATTAAAATGAATACATATTAAGTTTCTTATGACTAATGTAGATTGCATTGATTTCACTGTATCTTGATTATATGTGTTTGGATCCAACCCATAAATTAGATTTTTCATTAAAAAGACCTTAGGCATATATCCTGTTAGTAATTCCCACTAGAGGTGACCTACTTTATTAATGATAACATGGCATATCAGTACTTATATAATTTCTCCTGATTCACCTGGCTACTTCAGTTGAAATTTACAGATATTTAGATTGTGGTTTCTTTTATCAATTGACATATTGGTGTTTTAGAATGCAAGACTTGTCATCAGCAAATTTATTGCCAATCACCTTTGTTGAATATTCACCTTCCTCCCGATAAAACCCAATTACAGTGGAACATTTTCAAAACTCATTACACGTTTGCAAACCTGTTATAATCAAAAGTCCTTTTTTGCAGCAAAAGGCAGAGCAGAGCTTCTGAAGATAAATCTTCGGGAAGTAGAACTGGATCCAGACATCAGCCTGGAAGAAATTGCTGAGAAAATTGAAGGCTACTCTGGTGCTGATATCACTAATGTTTGCAGGTATCCTATTTCCTATATTTGTAAGCTGAGGAAAAGTTGAATTGCTACATGAACTATCCTTACTGAACACTTACTTGAGAACACTGCTGAACTCAGAATTATCTGTTTTATCCCACTTCTTTTTGAACTTATGTTTTCAGGAAATCCTTTCCACATTGAATTATCTGTTGAGGAATCAGCTGCAGAATGCTGCAGAAGATCCTCAGTACTATTTTAGGACATGCACTCTGTTCAGATTGGATGCTTAGTTTCTTGGGTCCTTATCACACCATGCTGTTATACCATCATAGCAGGGCTTTGGTCCTGCTTTTGTTTCAGATTTATCGCACAGCATTATGTTTTCCCCAGTGCTGTTGTGCTGTAGTTGCTGGGAGTGTGATTTTTTTCATGCTGAAAATAATCTGTTAATTATCCCCTTTCCCACAATTTTGAGTGCAGGTGTTTCATTCCATTTGATTGCAAGAGCAATTGATTAGTAGGTGTAGTATGGGTGTGATCTGGTTGTCTCTACCTTGCGGATTCTCAAGGAAATGTTCAAGAGGGAAATCTCAGATTACGTCTGGTGCTTGGGCAGGGAGGACAAAACTTCCAAAGATAATAGCTGTGTTTTCTGTGGTCTATACTCTTGAAACCCTTAAAAAATCTATATGATTTGCTCTTATAGTACAATAATGCTGTGATCCTTGCTTGTTAACCATTTAGTCACTATTCAGATGACTTCAGATACATGGGGATGTTTTCCAGAGATTTCTCTACTGCTTTCCTGTGCTATCACACCACAGTGTTGCCACAACAGCATTACTTTTTAAAAATTATTTTAAATTTATTTAATAGCATTACGATGGCTTAATGAATACAAATGAAGTGGTTTTAGAACAGGACAACCTGAAAGGATTGATAGCGTGATAAAAACTTTTGTTTTCCACAGGAGAAGAATTGTATGGTCTGTTTCTCTTCCTGTGCAATCTCTCGTGATGAGAGATTTGGACAGTGATGGGTGAGCTGTAATGACATCATTCTGTAATAATGTTATTATGGATACATGGATTTGATCATCCACAGCTTCAAAATATAAATTCCACAAAGCAAATCTTGATTTTGAGCACCCACATAAATTGGTATCCATGGGAAGTCCTAGAACCAACCCCAGCGAATACCAAGGGCCCACTGTATATTGAAGCCAACCAATAACAAAGCAGAAAGTGGGGCAAATGGGGTGGTGATAACAGCAGTAGTACAGTTGAAAAATCTGTGCAAATCTTGCTATTACAAAGCATATGTGGCAAGACTGTGATACACAGTATCAGTAATCATTGTGAGTACAGCTGAAACGGTTTTCAAATATTATAACCTGGCATAACTGCATGGTGTATTAGGGGCCTTGATAATTGTTCCTTGTGAACTATCATTGAGCCCTAAAGCATATTTAATGTTCCTATTTGATTGTGCATTTGCAGGAGAAATTGGTAATGTGGGTCAGGTTACCAATTTAGGAATACTTGTCTGGCATTAGTGATCTTATTGATGAATCCCTGATCAGTGTCTGAAGAATCCCAAGGTTCACCAGAAAATTTCCAGAAAAAACACATTTTGAAAGCAGTTCCCTTGGTTTAATACCGTTGAAAATGAAGCTAAAATAAAATCTTTGTTGTTTGCAACTTTTGCATATTTTTTATTGTGCAAATTTTGCTCTCAAATTGCAGGTGCGGATTGTATCCAGACTGTGCCATACTTAGAATAGATTTACTGAAATCATTAGGACTCAATTAATAATAATAATAATAATAATAATAATAATAATAAACATTAATATTCCGCTTAATCTCTAGGGATCCAAGCAGATTATAACAGTTAAAGAGAATACATTAAAAATTCCAAGATCCCCATCCCTCCCCCAGTCATAAAAACATAATTAAATGCTAAAAGGAGATTAACCAAGAAAAGGAGTTAAAACATTAATATACAATAACAATTAAAATGAAATAAGAGTTTCAAGATGTCATAGGATGCAGCCACAAAAGCTTACAGAAGAGAAATCTTGTTAGTTTCTTAAGGTGTCACTAACTTCTTTCTTGTTATTTCTGGTGTGATAGGCCAGCACAGCTGGAAATTTTTATGGTAGAACTTAAATTAGTCTTGACTAGCCTGCCCCATGGATTTCATTGGGTCTGTTTTAAGTATGGCTGCATCTGTATCCAACCCATTATCTTTACAATAATGGGAAAGATTAGCAACAAGGGGTGGCAAAATTAAGAGAGACTACTTTGGTTGCAGCTAACATTGTTTAGTCTTTGTACTAGAAACTTGTTCCTAAAGTTGCAATTAAAGACTGGCTTTTCAAAAAGGGAAGAACTCCTGAAATGGACAAATAAAGTGCTTTGGAGAAATGCCATATCATCCCTCCTCTGGATAAATGGGAAGCAAAAGCAGAACTAATGAGCAAGCAACAGCAGGGGTTAAAATATCTGTGCATCCTGCTAAAAAATCCTGAGGAAAATAATAAGTCTCGGCCTGCTTTCTAATATTTTTTAAAGCAGGCATATCTCCATAAGAAGAATCTTTTAACACCAGTGTACCACTAATGAAAAGATCTTGTTTCTCCCATACAGAACCACTGTATGCCTCTGACAGTAGGAATCCTCAGAGCATGGTCTCTGACGATAACGTGTACTGGCTATATACCCTGGATATGTTTAAGGAGCAAGCTAGGAGGTTACTAAGCAACTACAAGAACTTCAGTACTGACAAAGCTGCCTGTCTGAATTGTCACTCTGTGCCCACTTCCTCGTTCTGTGCATGACTGGATTGAAGCAGTTGGGGCCCTGGTGCAGTTCCAGAAACAAGACCTTCCTTTGTGCAGTTATGCAGACTCCACTGTTGGAGTGCTGACTTTATGTAGTGAACTTGTGACAGATTAGGCTTGGGAGCCCTGTTGGGCATAGACACCCCCCTGAGGGATTCCTCTTGGCATGTTTAAGGTTGGAAGCTCAGAGAAGTGCCAGTGCTGAGTGTAAACACTATTAGGGGAAGAGAGAACTACAGCCTCCCTTATCAAAAGCATATCGCTCTTGATAGTATCACCATACAAGGGGTGTGTGTGTGTGTGTGTGTGTGTGTGTGTGTGAGAGAGAGAGAGAGAGAGAGAGAGAGAGAGAGAGTATAACAGTAGGGGGTCCCTGACCACCTAGGGCTCTGGAGCCTTTGCTCCTGTTGCACAGCTAATAATCTTGATTCTGTGAGAAAGATAAATGCATCCTGGGAGCAAGAGTGACAGTAGATATCTCATCTTAAAATGATTCAAAGGAAAGTTAACCTGTAATACAAACTTCTAGCCAAATTTAAACTGCCGTTTAAATTTAATAGGATTCTGTCTCCATTTATTTATTTATTGGATTTATATGCTGTCTTTCTCCCAAAATGGGACTTTTTGACTCCCTTTGGTATGAAATGTCTCTATGGCTCAAAAGAGTTGCACCTGGGACAACATAGTACCTGGGGGGGATCACTGAAGCCTATTTCTTAACTCTGTGACTCACTCTAATTCCTGACTCCAATTAGAGTAAATCTATTTAATTAATGAAGCTTTCATAGGATGTATTGAGCTATCAAGTTGCCATTTATTCAGTGAGTCTACTTTAGGTGGGACTAACATTTAGCTTTAGGTCTTTATCCCTAAAAGTAAATCAGATTTTACACATGATTGTGACCCCTTTGCTCACCATACAGGAAAGTAGTTTCAGATACTGAAGGGTCTGTAGTAGTTGAGCAGCAATTTTTAGTGCATATGTTGAACATCGCCATAAATTATGGTAACATCCTTATTGTATGTTCTTGATTTTATCTATATATTCATAGACACCTTTGTGGATTTCTGTGTTCTTTGCATTATATGTATGTTGGGGTTAGAGATGTGAAAACTAGTCTCACTAAGGGAGCTAGGAAGACAGAGAAAAATAAATGCTTTACATATTCTTGTTATAGACCTGCAATGTACAAAGGTAATCAGGATTACTATATCTGCTAACACATACTGTTAACAATTAGGAATACTAGTGAACTCCATTCACTCTTCATTTTGAAGCAAATTAACCATGTTCACATTTTCCAGACTAATATGTGAATTTGAAAGCAGTTATTCTTCATATTATCTACCTCTCTAAATTTAAGCTTGAACATTGTGTACAAAAATGGCAATGAGGGCTGTGTGTATAGTTTAAATGTAAATATTCATGGAGATGTAGGAGAGTCACATAAACAGGTTAGAATGGCATGATTGAGTAAATGAGAAACTGAAATAGCATGGACATGGCTGAGCTTTCCATCCCTTTCGTCATTAGCTCTTGTTTCTTTTCTTTTGTGTTTTAGGGATGCCTCTTTGATGGCAATGAGGCGGCGCATTAATGGCTTATCACCAGAAGAGATACGTGCACTATCTAAAGAAGAGCTTCTGATGCCTGTTACCAAGGGAGACTTTGAGCTGGCTCTGAAGAAAATCTCCAAGTCTGTATCAGCTGCTGACCTGGAGAAATATGAGAAGTGGATGTCAGAATTTGGATCTGCTTAACTTCCAAGACATCTTTTTATGAGATATTTTAGCATTTCAATTACAAAACATTGCAAAGACTTAGAAAACTTTTAAGGCTTGAGTTTTTCCTATGGACAAGATTCCCCCACCACACACTTTTTTTTGCACTTTAAAGGGAACAAAACAAAATCTTAACACAGTGAGACCATAGTATTTTTCAGACAAAAGCTAAAACAGTAAACATAGAACATTTGGGTTGTCTGCATTTGTGAATGCCAGTATCCCGATTTTCATATGTGTGTTTTTTCATGGCTTTTATCTGTTGGTTAGTTATGACATTTTGTAGGAAAAGGTTAATAAAAAAGATTATAGCCTCTAAGTGATAGGCCATATTGTTGGCTTGTTAAATAAGGTCCCAGCCTCCTTGAATGTAGCACTGAATCTTTTAGTCCTTGCTTCTGCCTTTCTTCCTCATTTAGATAGTTCATCAGTATGACCCAGCTGAAAATACTGAAGTTCATTTTGCACTCCAGTTATATTGGTGTGTCTACACTGATATTTGCTGGATACTGCTAATTATGTACAGTGTGAAAGGGACACTCGTGTTTCTAAATATGCCATGTATACCTGTAGCCCATCACAGATTTTTTGGTATTTTTTGTTTCCCAAAATGAATATTTTTCCTCCTGCCCTTTAATTTGTTACTGCATCCGGCACCAGTGTATGGGCAGCATACCAGTTGCTGTATCAAGTCTGAAGCAGACAGTAGAGGAGATCCTTTTCCATTACATCCTTAAGGTTGGGAATCTCAAGTTCAATTTTTTGCTTTTGTTTCTATTTTATGCTAGTGTAAATCCACTGTTCACTCTCAGCTACTGTAAGCTGGGTATTTATTGAATATTGTAAAGGCCATGCGCACTACAGATGTTACAGTGCTTTAATTGTCCAACACAGCGCTAAAGCCAACTGATACATAACTTGCACTGTTTCATCCAGCTGTCCATGTTTTTAGACCACTGGAGTGAGGAACCCATGACCCTCTGGTGTTTGGGATTTCAGCTTCCAGAAGCCACACCCATTATGGCCAGTGGTAAGTGATTATGGGAATTATAATCCAAACCTCTTGGTGCATAGAAGGGTCTCACATCTGTTTTGGAGTAACCTTTTTCTTTTTTCTATTTTATAAAAGCTAGTTGTACCTTTGTTGCAATATAGGTTATTGAAGTTGAGACCAGAGAAATGTAAACCTGGACTTAACAGAGCTGTCCGTCCTTGAAATCTGGAATACACTGTATATCCTTATATTTCTGGAGCTTTCTAGGCATTCCACTTTTTTTTAGCAGTTCCTTCAAATATGAGAGACTGAAGCTAATCTGTAGAACTTTCCACTAGCCAGGGTACACAAAAATTTAGCAAAACTGTGACTTTCTTTAGGCCTGGTCAGACATCATGTATTGTTCACTTCCCAAAGTGATCCTTTGTGTGTACAGGTATTATGGGATTAGTTATACAAGGTATTTGGTTATTCATTTTGGGAAAGGACATAGGATCAAAACCCCCTGCTGTTGGAGATGGTTCTAGAAAATTTACATGGCAATCTTTGCACTTGAACTAGTTATATACCTGATGTTATATTAATCAGACTGCAGCATTTTTGACAGGGAATTTATTTAAAATAATCAATACGCATTCCCAAACCATCTTTTCATTTGTGGGGTAGTTGCTTAAAATAATTTGCTCTTCAGAAAATCTGTCCTTTTGGACACTGTTCTGTAAGGATTTTTCAGCTATCAAGTGTGCTGATCTCGCACTTCTTATCTTCACAAACTAGATGGAGAGTATACTGATCCATTTAACTCATCTTTGCCATTCCTTGCTATAACTCATAGAGATCAAGAATAAGTAAATGTAGCCAACATAATATGTATGGCCCTCAAAGCCTGCCACCAGAAAAAAAATCTAGGAAAAAGCTTTATTTGCACCCCCAAACTTCCAGGAGGTGCAGTTTTGTAATAAAACAGAGTAACCCCCCCCCCCCCCAGAAGTAGAGGTGGATGCCCAACCACTTTTGAAATTTTCAATACTTTTTCACATTTTCAGATTGGGGATAGCCCCAGTAGATTCTGGGTGTGTGATAGAAAATGAGGCCTCCCAACACTGCAAAGTTGCCCTCCCTGATATAAGTGAAATCCTAGAACAATCTGCTTAGTGAAATAGTAAAAAAAATCTGACTGATTAAAATGTCACATTTGCTGGTGCTTCTTAAAGTTCTTTTCCCTCAATGCTAAATCTGTTACATGGGGAAAGCTGCTTTCTAGGTGCAGCCTTCATTTGATTTCAACCAAGATTGTCAAGCTACTGAGGCTCAGGCCTGTTCCAGACTGCCAAAATAAAGCTGCTTGGGGTCTCTTTGGAGGTATGCTGTTTAAATGATGCATGCATCCTAAGAGTCCGGAGGTTGCACCAAAGCCACACTCCATTCCTAAGCACCGGAGTGCAGCTTTGGTGCAGCTTCTGGATTCTTCGGATGCATGCATCATTTAAACAGCATACCTCCAAAGAGACCCGAAGCCGCTTTATTTTGGCAGTCTGGAACAGGCCTCAGTCAACATTTGCTTTACAAGGCCTTTATGTGTCATTATTCATTGTCATAACCAACATAATGTTTACTGGCTAGGTCCATAGAGCTGAAAATGTGACTTGGTTTGATAAGAAAGAGCAAGATCTGTACTTACATGACAGAATCCTGCAGTCCTAAATATGGCCAGCTATGTAGGTTGTGTTTGTAACACTTGTCTTCACACTCCTTAAATAATTGTTCATTGTTTTTTATATAGAAGAAATCACACATAAATACTGTGAATGGCAGATTGTGTTCATGTCCAACAAAAGGCAGCTCTGTTGTTAATAGAAGGAATTACTGTACAATAAATATCCTAATGAAGACTCCTTTTTTTCTGTAGTGGTGTTTTGTTCTGTTAAAACACTTGGGATTCATTTATGCTCCTGCTGTTGCTGAGTAAGTTCTGCATAAGAACAGCTCAGCATCTAATAGAGCTTTTTGGGGTTGACTGCCTTATCTCTGTTCCTCTCACTGTGGCCCTTTGTGAAGTTGGTGTGGAACCTGGCATCACAGTTCTTGGCAACACTCAGGCACAAGGGAAATGTGAAACTGCCTTAGGACCCTGTCCTGGTTTTGTATAAAGAGCTGTGATTCATTGCAGTAGCATTTTCTGTATTTGGAAACAGCAAAAATTGCACGTAGACACACCAAATGCTTTCAATCATATTGATTATTAGCAAGTAAATTTCTGCACTGCTTATCAGTGCACTTAAGCACTCCCTAAGCAGTTGACAATGCATATTCTCGTGTAAATTTATGCCCATATTACCTTGAGCATGCGGTGGAAACTCACAGCTCACCTGCAATTTTTCTGTTTTCAATATGATCTGGGGGACTGTTTGGAAATGCAGTAGGGACACTGCTGGTATTTAAATACTTTGTGAATGGTCAAAATAGACACAGAACATGATTTAATTTAACATGATTAAATGATAAGCATTTCTATTTTATTCAAAGACATAGCTGTGTTCATCTGGAAAATCAGTATGTAAAGGGATTTGTAGCGCCTTTCAGAGTAACTGAAAGAAAGAAACTGGTAGCATGAGCTTTTGTAGACTTGAGCCTACTTCCTCAAATGCATAGGGTGTCTTGAGCGGAGAGTCTAGAGGCAGACCTAGATAACTGGACATGGGCCTGAAACTGTCATGCAGGACTATGCAAAGTAATATCCTTGAGATGTTATTGAATAACAATTCCCAGCATTCCTTACCAGTGGCTATGCTGGTGAAGGCTGCTGAGAGCTGTAGTCCAACAAGATCTGGAGGACCACATTTTGCCCACCTGTGCTGTAATGCATCATTTGTTAACTGGTTGGTACAGTGGACCCTTCCTTTCAGTGGGCTAGTGATCTGTGGGTTCAAACGCCTGCAGATTGCTATTCCCCATATTATTCAGTGGTGCTGTGCACTTCGATGCATACCAATAGAATAATATGGGGTGTGACCATCTGCATTTTTGTCCTTCACATCGGGGGTGAGGGGCGAGGACCCCCATGAATGGGAAGAGTCCACTGTATGGGTATTTAATCACTTCTATAACCTTTAGTAATATTTAGTACTTCTGTAACTTTAGTATTCAGAGTGGGATTCAATCCTTCTTGTCCTCTTTCACATTGCACAATAATCTTGTAGCATTTTACATTCCTTAAAACTGTAAAACTAAGAAGGAACAACATGATCCAAGCTATTCAACGTGCTGATCTGAGCTGGTATTCAAGAATGTTGCAGTAGATCAAGGATGGGCAACTGTAGACCTCCAGATGTTTTCCTCCTACAGCCCCCATGAGCCTGGTCCAGGATAGCCAGTCATGAGTGATTACACAAATTGTAGTCCAAATAATTCTGGAAGGCTGTTAATCTTCCCTTGTGAAACAGAAATGTTTAGGCTGAAAAAAGCACAATCCAGGAGAGTTATTGTCAGATCTAATTCTTTTACTTTAAAAACAACAACTAAAACCCTTTAGAACAGCTATGAAAAGGTCTCATTTTTTATGAAGCAGTGACAATTGTGAAAGGAGATACTTATTTCCCTGAACCACCCTTCCCCTGCTGCTTGCCCCATAGCAGTAGGAACTGAAAAGGAAACAAGTATCTGGTTGTCTTTCTGCCTCACTGCCTGCTGTGGGGCTGATAGCAGATTCAGGGATGATTTCAACTATAAAAATGGGGCCCAGTCTCTTGCCTCAGTTTGGGCTCCGGTCAAAATTGGAGTCCCTCTCCACCCTGCCAACTCTTTTTTAAGAATAGAAGGAAACAATCACAGACTTCCTGCATTATGCCTTGTTTCAACCCACAAAGAAGCATGAATCATAAGTACTATTAGAGGAAGTCAAAAATGGGTTACATTTCTAGCTTATATAAATGAGTAGACCAAAGTGGTGTTCTTTGCAATACTTGCTTCTCTAGCAATTACATTTACGTTTTCTCATCACAGATGTTCTTCTTGCTCAAACATGGGCTGGCCCAATGGGGATTTGGCATTTTGCTAACTGTGGTATGCCAGTGTATTGTGTGGCATATTTTCTAACAGAGACGATTACATGTAAGGTCTTAGCGAAAGGGAGGTTGTTGTGATGATGAAGATGAGAAGAAATAAGCTGTATGCCAAATGGTCTGGATATGTAATAGAAACCATAGCAACTCCAAGAAAGGGCTATAAATACCACACTAGCTAACTGAATTGCACAAAGGACTTTCAGGCAGGCAGGTAGGATCTAGGCTACAAAGTTAGGATTGATCCAAGTACAGTATTCATTCTTGATCCAAGTGCTCATTCTTGACCTACCCAAATGACAATCTATGGGTGTGTTTGTATATGTGAAATGCACCTTTCCTTCAAAGTAATGTCTAGGTCTGGAAACCATGCCCTATGAGGAGTGGCTTAGGGAGCTAGGTATGTTTAGCCTGGAGAAGAGAAGGTTAAGAGGAGTTAGGATAGCCCTGTTTAAATATTTGAAGGGGTGATATATTGAGGATGGAGCAAGTTTATTTTCTGCTGCTTCAGATAATAGTATACAGAGCAATGGATTCAAGCTACGGGAAAGGAGATTCCACCTATACATTAGGAAGAATTCCTGATGGTAAGCGTTGTTTGACGGTGGAATATGCTGCCTTGGAGTATGATAGAATCTTCTTTGGAGGTTTTTATAGCTAGATGGCCATTTGTTGAGAGTGCTTTGATTGTATATTCCTGCATTGCAGGGAGTTGGACTGAATGGGCCTTGTGGTCTCTCCCAATTCTATGATTTGATGGTTCTATGATTCTAGAAGCCCGGGGTGGGAGAAGTCCTTGGTGAGCCCTTTTTGAAGGGACACTTGTCCTGCTGCCTCCCCTCTAGAGCCATCACTGAGTGAAAGGGAGGAGGACAGTACAGCAGTGCTACACAAAGTGGTAGCCCATGGATTGGTGGTGATCCATAATCTATTCAACTGATGATCCCTGGTGAATGTCCACTGGTAGCCAATGAGCAGAAACATGATAATGATCCCTGATACAATGGGACAAAATAACCACTGCCTGCCACCCCCTACATGTAGCAGATAGCTTAAAAAGCACGGAAATAGAAGAGCTGTTGTTGAACTACATTATCATCTTTCAATACAATAAACTTAAGGACTGTGAGCATGTATACAATTTAGGGAGCTACAAAAGGTGTGACCTGTCTACTGTTCATCTAGCTTACTCAAAGGGTTCCCTGCCTTTGTTCCATCAGATGTTTTGGAGTTCAAATTTCAGAAGCTCTAGCCAGGATGGCTAATGTGAAGGGATTATGGGTGCTGTAGTCCAAAATGTCTTGGAGGGCCTAATGTTCTCCACTCCTGGTGTACTCAGAGTGGCACTGGTTGCTCAAGGTGTCAGTCAGGCGCCTTTCCTATTATGAAGGTGGTCAAGTCCCCTCTCCCCAATGATATTAAGAGAACAGCACCCATTAGCTTTAGCTAGCATAGCCAATAGTGAGGAATGCGGGGAGCTGCAGTCCATTAGCATATGTAGGGCCACATTTGCCTATGCTTAATCCATAATATTTTGTGTGCCTTCAAGTCACTTCTGACTCATGACAACCCTAGGGCGAACCTATCAAGGGGTTTTCTTGGCAAGATTTGTTCAGAGGAGGTTTGCCTTTGCCCGTGGACTAGAGATTCGAACCCTGGTCTCCAGAGCCATAGTCCAGGGCTCAAGCCAGTACACCACACTGGCTCTGAACTCATGATGTTAAGGATTTGAGCTAGGACTTACGGCATGTTAAGCATATACCATAGCAGAGCAATATGGTCCTTCTTCATTCTTTATCTCAAAATGTGTCTGTTTACAACTACAGCAGTGACACAAATGACATGTACATAGAAATATTCTCATGTTCTGACAAAGCTTTGAATGCTATTAGGTGTTTGTTTGTTTTAAATAGTTTTGAAAGCAATGCACAGGGCATTAATGTGTTTGAAATGACAAACAATAAGCCACAAAAATAAACATAATGCTAACAATAAAGGTTGGGAGACAGCTAACAATGCCACAGTGCCACTAGTGCAAGCAATATCGTCAATTAAAATGTCTGGGCAAATAAAACTGCCACGACCTAGGGCCAAAAAGTTTGCAGTTTCAGCACCAACTGTATTTACTTATGGAGAGTATGCCTTGTTCTTTGTCTGTTTGTAGTCTGTTTCAGGGGTTATAAAGCAGATTTCAGACATGCATGGTCTGCAGAACAATTCTTCAAGAATGCAAGAACTACTGACTCTGGTCAGTGGCGTCACTAGGTTTGGCATCACTCAGTGTTACCCTTACCAGCACATCAACCTCCTCCCATACCACACCATACAGAATCCTTAGTAATGTCTTTTGTACTAATATTAGTCCTAAATCATAATTCCCATAAATCACTGAATGTAATGGCAACACTTGTGACATAACCATTAGTAAAATTAAAATTATACAGTACCTTTAACTTACAATATCATACACAGCCTAAATGTATTTATGTGTACATAGTTTCATGTGGTTAAAGTGAAAATTTGGTAAGATATGTTTATTATGAAAATTTAAAAATGATAGAATCATAGAATTGTAGTTGGAACAGACCACAAGGGCCATCCAGTCCAACCCCATGCCATGAAGGAACTCTCAATCAAAGCATTCCCGACAGATGGCCACCCAGTCTCTGTTTAAAGACTTCCAAGGAAGGAGACTCCACCACTCTCCGAGGGAGTGTGTTCCACTGTCGAACAGCCCTTACTGTCAGGAAATTCTTCCTAATGTTGAGGTGGAATCTCTTTTCCTAATATTTAAAAATTGAAAATTAAATTTTAAAATACCTCCCCTCCCTTTCTCCTCCCATTGAGCTTGCCGCACTCACATAATCTCTTCCACTGGGCTCCATGGGATTGCAGCAGAATCGACTGATGAGGTGTCCAGTAAACCCGTTACTAAGGTTAAACTAGATCGGTTTGAGTTCGTGAATACCAATAATGTGGACAAGATCCTTGGAAATGTGAAGAAGACGACATGTCCCCTCGATCCCTGCCCGTTGTGGCTGGCCATCCAGGGGGGTGATGCCTTGATGGCATTTCTTAAAGATGTCATCAATGCATCCCTTAGGGAAGGTTGTGATCCAACTTGCTTAAAGAAGGCGGTTGTTAGACTGCTCCTGAAAAAACTTTCCCTGGACCCCCTGGATATGAAGAATTACAGGCCTGTATCCCATCTACCATTTTTGAGCAAGGTTACCAAGAGGGCTGTCACCCTTCAACTCCAAGTCATCTTGGATGAAACCAATTATCTAGACCCATTTCAAACTGGCTTCAGGACAGGATATGGGGTGGAGACTGCCATGGTTGCTCTGGGTGATGATCTTTGTCTAGGCATTGACAGAGGAAGCGTTACCCTGTTGGTGCTTCTAGACCTCTCAGCGGCCTTCGATACAATAGATCCCTTTAATAATAAATAAATAAATAAATAAAACTTTTATTTTTATCCCGCTTTTCTGTGACGAGACAATCAAAGCGTCTCACAACACATTAAAATATCCACATTCAACATGGTCTCAAATTCCCCCCCCCTTAAAACAGGATTAAACATGATACAATGAAAATAAGAGATTAAAATATCTAATAATAATAATAATAATAATAATAATATAGCGAGAACAGAGTGGTGGGCTAAATCATGATGTGAGGGGCAATCATTCTGTGGCCGGACACTTTTATTCAGGAAAGACCTGCCGGAAGAGATCCATCTTGACAGCTTTTTAAAAGCTGTCTAAGGGGGCAATTTGACGGATCTCGTCTGGCAGACCGTTCCATAGTCTGGGAGCAATTGCAGAGAAGGCCCTTTGGGAGGTAGCAGTTAGTCTGGTTTTTAAAGGCTGCAATAGATTCCTCCCAGAGGACCTGAGGGTGCGGAGTGGATTATATGGGAGCTGGTGATCACTCAAATAGGTTGGGCCCAAGCCATGTAGGGCTTTAAAGGTTATAATCAACACCTTGTACTATGCCCGCAAGTTCTTTATAAAAACAACACGTACCATGAACATCTTGTTGTCAAAGGAAATCTTACTTTGTTTTGCCTTTAGTAGAGGAAATGCAGATGTTTCCATTAGGTGTGTGGGTGTGTGAAGGAAGAATTTGTACTCAGGACCCATGGAAATTGAATAGGTCTGAAGAATATATTGTGAGATATTTCTAAGTAAATGCTTATAATGCATGTAATCATCTTTGCAGTACCACAAAAAACCTTCAATGCTTTCATATATTTAAGACCGGACTATTTTCCTAATCAACAATAAAACCTACTACCTTGATGATTTAAATTTAGCTGGTTGCTTCAGTTCAGTTCTGTTTGGTATGAGGAACTCTCTCCAGGGGCCTTTGAGGAATCTATTTACAGTGTGTGAAGATTAAACTCTGTAGAGATTAACGCATTATCAGCAGATGGCACCACTGCTTGGCTCTTTCTGATGTTATGCTTGTGCTTCTAAAGAGCTGTGTGTGAATATATCGATTTGCTTCAATGATCTTGACTCTTTCTGAGATGATACTCAGGGCTTGTGGTGTTATGTTCCATATTTTCCAGAGTTGGCTCCTCTATAATTGCTGGGCTGTGGGTGGCAGTGAATGGCTTCTTCAGGATAAAGGGAAGAACTAGCAGATTTTGCAAGAGCTTAGAAGTAGGTAGTTACAAATAAGTTACTTGCAATTATTATCTTTTCCCCCAGTAACTAAGGCATAATCACTTTACATTACAATTGTAATGTAATTAGGGATAATGTTCATTGGAGTGTAACTACAGATCTCAGAAACAATACTGTGGATATAGTATATCTTGATTTCACTAAGTCCTTTGACAAGGTTTCCCATGACATTCTTGCAAACAAGCTTGTAAAATGTGGGCTAGACAAAGTAACTGTTAAATGGATCTGTAATTGGTTGACCGGCCGAACCCAAAGGGTGCTCAACAATGGCTCCTTTTCATCCTGGAGAGAAGTGACCAGTGGGGTCCCACAGGGCTCTGTCCTGGGCCCAGTGCTATTCAACATCTTTATCAATGACCTGGATGACAGAATTGGGAGCATACTTATCAAATTTGCAGATGACACCAAATTAGGGGAAATAGCTAATACCCCAGAGGACAGAATCAAGATTCAAAACGACCTGAATAGACTAGAAAGCTGGGCCAAAGCTAACAAAATGAAATTCAACACGGAGAAATGTGAGGTATTGCACTTAGGGCGGAAAAATAAAATGCACAGATATAGGATGGGTGACACCTGGCTGAATGAAACTACGTGTGAAAGGGATCTAGGAGTTCAAGTAGACTACAAGTTGAACATGAGTCAACAGTGTGATGTGGCAGCTAAAAAGGCCAATGCTATTTTAGGCTGCATCAATAGAAGTATAGTGTCTAGATCAAGAGAAGTAATAGTGCCACTGTGTTCTGCTTTGGTCAGGCCCCACCTGGAATATTGTGTCCAGTTCTGGGCACCACAAATTAAAAAGGATGTTGAGAAACTGGAGCATGTCCAAAGGAGAATGACCAAAATGATGAAGGGTCTGGAAACCATGCCCTATGAGGAACGCCTTAGGGAGCTGGGGATGTTTAGCCTGGAGAAAAGAAGGTTAAGAGGTGATATGATCGCCCTGTTTAAATATTTGAAGGGATGTCATATTGAAGAGGGAGCAAGCTTGTTTTCTGCTGCTCCAGAGAACAGGACCCGGAACAATGGATGCAAGCTACAGGAAAAGAGATTCCACCTGAACATTAGGAGGAAGTTCCTGACAGTTAGGGCTGTTCGACAATGGAATGCACTCCCTCGGAGGGTGATAGAGTCTCCTTCCTTGGAGGTCTTTAAACAGAGGCTGGATGGCCATCTGTCAGGGATGCTTTGATTTGGATTTCCTGCATGACGGGGTTGGACTGGATGGCCCTTGCGGTCTCTTCCAACTCTACTATTCTATGATTCTATGAATACTTGCGATTTCAGCGCTCCAGATCCCTCAAGCAACCATGCTGGTTTGGGATTCTGGTTTTCATAACCCCCAAACTAACTTTTTAAGGTCTGAACTATAGCATATTTATTTACTTTTATACAGTTATTTTTTTTTTTACAGGGGCTGGTGTAGCCTCAGTATTTAGGTGTATTATACTATGGGCTAGCTTGTAGTATTCTGTGTAGCCCTGGTGGCACAGTGGTTAAATGCCTGTACTGCAGCCATTCACTCAAAACCACAAGGTTGCGAGTTGAAGACCAGCAAAAGGGCCCAAGCTCGACTCAGGCTTGCATCCTTCCGAGGTCGCTAAAATGAGTACCCAGACTGTTGGGGGCAAATTAGCTTACTTGCTAATTAGCTTACTTGCTGTTCACCACTATGATCTTTGGAATAGCGGTATATGAATAAAACAAATTATTATTATTTATTATTATTCTCTCTCCCTTTTTTAAAAATTAATCCAAAGTAACAATATCCATTAATAATAATAAAAAATAAAAATTTTATGTTTCCCTGCCTCTCCCATTGGATCGAAGCGGGGTTACAGACTAGATAATTGCTTTTCAATAACAAGAAAGCAGACTTACTTTTTCAAAAAACACAACAGTAACTAATTGCTCAGGGAGGATGGTTTGGAAGAGTAAGTGTGATTACCTTTTTTCAAATAACTTTCTATATATCATCTACAGCATTGGCTCAGAAGCGTGGTATATTCAAGCAGAAGAATAAAGTAAAATGAACCAAATCATTCCAGATTGCAAGCATCAATTCCCTGCAAATGGAAAATCAGCATATGGGGTGTTAGACTGGTTAGATGGATCAATATCAATTTCTGGAAAGTTTCTTTTTAATGTAGAGGGGCAATTAAAAGTAGTATGCCACGTCTGTAACTCAAAGTGGTCTTGTCCATTGTACCATCAGAAAGTTGCATGGCATAGGCCAGCCAAGCTTCTAGTGATGTCTTGAGTGAGCCTTGACTTTTCCCCCAGGCTTCCTTAAACCCAGTACATAAATTCCAGGGTTTCTCTACCTAAAATAGGACTTTTTTTGTATTCTTCCTCATTAATGTATTTTGCCCTCTTGTTGCAGCTTTCACCTATGAAATGTAGTATACCCAACTCTTGTATGTATGGTGCCATTTTGCCAATAGTAAAAAGAGACTCCCAGCGTGAATATTGGAAACAGAAGGAGCGTTTATGAGTGTTTTTAAAATAATTCAGAGGCATATTAAAAGACAGGGGAAAGGCCTAGCCACAATGATTTTGCTGTCAGTTCCATTACCCATTTCTATCAGCAGATCTAATTTCAGTCATTAATTCTATTGGTTCTCTACTATCATGTGTGTATGTGCCTTCACGTCATCTGCTGACTTATGGTGACCCATGGATTTAATAGGTTTTCTTAGCAAAGAATACCCAGAGGTGGTTTTGCCAGTTCCCTCCTCTGCTATTTACCAATCCTTAAAACATTTGTGAGGTGCTTTTCTATTTAAAATGGTTGGGGAATGTGAAGGATAGCAACATATTTCACAAACAGGGTAATTAGTATCCACAAGCAAAAGGTGAAAAACAACCAATCCCACACAATCACCACCCCATCCACAAAATTTTGCAGGAAATAAAGCACAGTTAGTCTTCTTTGTAAAAATGTATGAAGTAAGCATATTTATGCAAGTTGCGAGAGACCAGACACGCTAAGTTATTAGAAGGATGCATCTGATTTCCAGAGGAAAATACACCGCATATAGAATCTGCCCGAGAGCACCATCCTAGCCACTATGGGTGTGGAATCCCTATACACAAACATCCCACACTAGTATGTACTATCAGCCACCAAGAATATCATTCTCAAGGAGGCTACAGCAGACCTAGGCTGCATCCGCACTGCAGAAATAATACGGTTTCATACACATTTAACTGCGATGGCACAGTGCTATGAAATTCTGGGAATAGTAGTTTTGTGAGACATTTAGCTTCATCTATCAGAGAGCTCTTCGGCTTCCACCCAGAACATACTACCAAATGTATTGTTTATAACCTAGCCCTCTAATAAAACCACATCTGCTGAGACCCACAAGATAGACTCAAAACCCATGGACTTGCAGCATTTCTCAAACTACAACACTCACCTAAGGAACTAAAGAAACAAATCAACAAGGCAAGATTTATACTGGGAATCATCTACTATGAGACACCAAAACTTTAAAATGATAGACCACCACTAGTTGTAACCTACAGTCCACAGCTTAGACCACCAAACACATCATCAGTGAGCTACAACCTGTTCTTGAGAATAACACAACCTTCTCACAAGCTTTGGGGGGTAGGCCTTCATTGGCCTACAGACAACCTGAAAATCTTAAACAACTACTCACAGCGGGATACATAAGATAGATAGTAACGCAGAGACAAGACTTTGCCACAAACCCAGATGCCAACTCTGTACCCTCCTCTGCTCTGGGAACTATATTACATCACCTACAACAATAACAACATCACCTACAACAATAACATCACCTACAACAAAATATAGACTTGCTCTTCCTCCAATGTGATACATGCCATCATATGCTTGCAGTGCCCTCTATACTTTACACTGGACAAACAGGACAGTCTCTATGTAAAAGGTTAATGGATACAAATCTGACATTAGAAATGGCAGTATCCAAAAAAATCAGTTGCAGAATATTTCTCCTTCCTGGAAATATTTTATGGGATTTGCAGGTTGTGATCCTTGAGCATGGAAATTACAAAGAAGACTGGAAAGAGAAATAGCTGAATTGAATTATATTTACAAAGTCCAATCCATTATCATGAAAGCTGTCATGGCCAGTCACTCAGAGGACTTGGAGGAGGACTCAGCTCCTCAGGTACAGGAGGAACCTGAGGCTGTGCCAGGCCCCAGTTCTGCCTTGCCAGGTCCCAGCTCTGCTCTTCCAGTCCCAGTGGATTTGGCTCAGCCAGACCCTAGCTCTGTCGGGTCTTCTCCAGTGAAGTCTTGGGCTCAGCAGCCCAGCCTTGCCCCAGTAGAAGTGCCAGACTTGGGAGACATAGAGCAGCAGAGCATTGAGGTTCCTATTTTTAGCCAGAGGAGATCAGAAAGGATGTGCCTTCGGCGTTCTAAGAGACTTGCTCAGAAACGCAAATTAGGCAATCAGCAGCTGTGATAAGGGAGCTAGATATAAGGCACCTGGCAGATGCTGAGCTCTCTTGCCAGAGACTATTAGTTTTTATTAGTGCTGCTTGATCTGACTCCTGGCTTCCTAGACCCTTGGCAGCCTTTGAATCCTTGACCTCGGACCGGACTCGCTGACCAACCCTCTGGTATTCTTGACCTCGGACTGGACTGGTAGCATTGCTCTCTGTAATCCTGAACTTTAGACTGGCTAGTGTCTTACTCTCTTCGGACTTCGTTTGGCATTGTTGAGGAACTGCTCCTTGGCAGCTCAGCGTGTTTATCTTTTGCCCAGCAGGCTCTTATCAGCTGTGTGAGTGTGTATTGGCAGCATTCCCAGACAAACGCACTCATTATGTGTAACCCTGCTCATAGCAGCAGTACTGCTAGGGTTGCCAGATTTGTATTGTACAAAAAATTAACAGCTGCTTAACAGACAGGAATTTAGCAGCTGACATTTTTCCTGAAATAGAAATAAAACAGGAGGAAGCTTCACCTGTCTGCCTGCTGTATATAGTGTTTAAAAGCATCTGTGTGTGCATGCACACATGTTCATCCATTTTGCAACCTACTTTGGTTTGGACATGTATACGTGGGGTAATACACAGAGGAAGAGCACTAACACAGAGTCAGTGGAGAACCTTTTTTGACTGAAACAATGAAGAGTGTTTGAATAATGAACAACTTTATTAAGGCACAGACCTCTGTGGATAGTAATCACTTAATCAGATACATGAAATGTTAACTCACTTGATAGATTTACATTGAAATGGTGGAAATTTTGAACAGTGAAGTTATGGGAAACTAAAAAACAGAAGATACATGCTGGGATAATGATAATAATAGTGAACATGAAGAAAACAATAGTTGAATGGTAACACAGACTTGATGAGCTGAGTAATGCAATGACAAATTCCTCTGTGAATTAAGAGATCTGACCGGTATCTCCTGTGATTAAAATAGTGCTAAAGGCTTTTTATCACATCACACTATAGCTCATAATGCAAAAATGTTTGTCATACTGCTCAGCTGGTATTTTATTAATAATCACTGTTAATGTAATTATCACTGCCTTACTTTCTGAATTTCATTTTCCTCTGACTTCACGGAAGCTGTAAGAGGAAAGCAGCCAAGTCTCCACATTAAACTACTCGTCATAGGAAGAATGTCTGAATGCTGGCAAAAGTACCTGATATCAACAGCATCTTCTTCATTACTGTAATGACAAGGGTAAGACAATGGGCAGATTCTCTGCAATGCTATTTCGCTTTTTTCCCCCCTTTGCAGTCCATTACATATTCTTCAGGTCCAGGTTTCCAACCTTTCACTGCCACACTGATGTGCGGAGGGCTGAACCACTAGGCCAGAAGTGAGAACTGTGTGACCCTCCAGATGTTGTTGGATTGCAACTGCCAGCATTCCTCCCTACCACGGGCTATGCTGGCAAGGGCTAATGGTAGCTGCCATCCAGCCATATCTGACCTGGGCCACGTTAGTGCTTCTCTAGACATTGTCAAAAGTTTCAAATTTAATAATCACCTACTGGCCCAAGAGATTTTGTCCAAAAGTTAATTCCTGGATGGCAGAGGGTTGGACCCAGATGGCCCTTGTGATCCCCTCCAACTCCATAATTATAATTTAAAGAGAAATTCAACTGGTATAATAATACCTTCCACACCATGCTGAGTGAATGGGAAATGGACTCTGTGGACTTTCTGCATGCCATGCAGATATCCAAGAAATAGGAGGTCAGTCAGACAGAAAAGAAAAGTGAGATTCTAAGTAATCAGAATGTCTTTCTTTCTAATATGGATTTCCTTCTTCCTATTGGTATTATAGTTTCTACAACTTGCTCCCTCCCTCTGGTTGTCATGACAATTCAAGACATTTTATTGTGTAAAGAAGGAAAACTCTGAGTTCTGCATGAACGAGAGGCTTGTACAGTGCGCCTACTCAGCACACTTGTCAGTTACCCCTCAATTAAACTGTCATTTTACCTAGACACTGCTTCGACCACCTAAATTGTTTTGAGTTATTTACAGATGAGTGGTTTAGAACCTGAAGCGATACATTTCAATTTTAAGGTTTGCTTTATTTTAAACAACAACAATGGCAGAAATTCATTCTCACATAGCTGCCTACTTGATTTCCTTACTTCCTTTCCACTCTTAGTTTTGGGATGGGTTGCAATAGTTGTGGTTCATCTCATTTTTAGTGTCTTGTAGAGATGAGCTGAATTAAGGTGTTGGATATGTCTTTTTGAAACTGAAGGTTGGTTTTAGCCACATATAATATTACAGGTCCCCAGGAAATCATGAAGAAATCTGTTAAAAAGTGATCTTCATAATTCTGGAAAAGCATCAAAAATGACAACTGACAGCATGTCAATGCTCTCTAATGCCATAGCCAAAACTTCTGCCTCCTCATTCACTCTCAGAGTAAGCTAAGAATTTTGGTCTCAGTTTAAGGACTATTTCATAGATCTCATGGAGCAGTAGGGCATACCTTTCAATGTTTCACAAATGAAAATTTGGACATGTGTGGCCAAGCGGCATCAGGTTATGGCCAAGAGGTCAAATTGTATGAATGAGGAAGCACAGATAAGCTCAGAGAGAGTGCAGAAACTTTCTTTTGCCTGAGCTTACTAGGAATGGCAAGATACTTTCCTTTTCCTTTCCTCCCATTGAATTAATTGAGTACAAACTAATTTTGCACTTTGATGTAAGCTGAGGACTAAGGGGGAAAATAAGAGGAGGAGAGGAACATTTTAAAAACAACAGAAAAAGTGGGAAAACAGAGGATTAATAGTAACTCTTATTGCTAAATCAGGACAGCTGGAGGATATGGTGAGCCACAGCTTGTATATAATAAGGGCTTCTTCATTTATTTTCACCAACTTTTAAACTTAAACTCACCAGAGTTGATTCACCAAAGTGAAGGAAGCTGTTTCAGGTGGTAGAATTTAAGTGGACAGATTAAGGAAGCCACCAATGTCTCAGTGTTGTGGTGAATGAGTCCTTGTGTTGGGGTGTTGGTCTCAATGCAACAGGTAACAAAATATCTTCAGCTTGGAGCATCACAAGTACAGTTTTAGAAAGTTATTTCCCTGGTTTGCACATGTTCATTGCTGGCCCTACTAAGAGCCAGAGTGTGGTGACAATCTCAAGTGGCAGAAGATACGAGGGCAGTATCATCATGGTCTAGATGTCTTTCATGAGTGATCTAATGAGAAAGCCCATACTTTGTCCCTCCTCCCAACTAAAGCAGCTTGCTGCCTCAGGAGAAGTAGAGGGCATGACATTATCAATTGGCAGCCAATCCAATTGGTTTGTCTTTGTGAAATGGGAAGCAAACACTGACTTGTTCTTTACTTGAGGGAGCTAAATTTCTTGGTCTGGTCCTGCTGGTGTTACCTTTTACTATATAAAATGGGAACATAAAATGTTAGGTGTTAACTTCCAATTGTCCTGGATCTACAGGATGGCTGGATTTATTCAGCATCACAGATTTTAGTGAGACTAAAGAGGTTTGTAAGGTTAACAGATTTCTAGATGTGCACAGCAGCTGTTCCATAGACAATTATTCTCAGGGTTTAGCATGGTGGGGCTGCCCTCTACTGTTCTGGTTATGTAAGAATATGCAATTGTTTATTGTTTTGGAAACAACATGCATCATTTTAAAAAGCTGTCACTGTCATTTTATCCTGGATCAGATCAATAGTCCACCTGCTGCCATATTCAGTACTTCTCTGTAAAACTTAGGACAGCAGTCAGAATTTCTGTCTCAGGGATCAGGCACTTTCTGTAGCATGACCTCAAACTGGCTATCCAGGAGCAAAGAAACCTCAGAGAGAGATTCCAGTGTGAAACAGCTAAACAAGAATTAATGAAGAATTTAGTTTTGGCCTAAATCCGACTGTTAATTCCAATGAGCCACTGAATCAATAGTAATTACCTGTGTTTTTAATTTTTGTTTTTAAAATATTGGCTGGCAACCTGTTTACTAGCTGTGAGATTGGGACTACATTTAGGCACAAAAAATGAAATGAACACATTTAGGCTTGATGAAGAGGATCTAGAGGTCTTAGTCTAACATGAATCAATAATATTAAGTGGTGATCTAAAAAGCCCATGCAGTACTAATTTGCATCAACAGGAGTATAGTATCCAGATGAGACGCGTCTGAAAAAGAACCCACAAAAATGGGTGTTTTGCAGATTTTAAAATCCTGTTTCTGCATGGGATGTACCCAATTTGCCTCCGGGTGATAAAGTTCTATGTCTGAATGGGGATTCAAACTCAAACCTGGATTCCTAAGTCCAACACATAACCATTACCTCATGCTGGTCACTATTATAATAAGGTATTATTACATTTTGTATTTTCTGTTTTTCAATTCCCACTGACCTTGGTGTTTAATTTTCCCTTCCTCCTAGCTATGTGCATAAGTAGTTGTACTTCACAGACTTCATGTGTCTGTGGAAGTGGATTGTAGCTTTGGACTGAGTGGACTGAAAGCTTTGCTGTTGTTGTTAGCTGCCCTTGAGTCGATTCTGACTCATGGCGACCCTGTGGATGAGGCATCTCCAAGAATCCTTATTCTCCACTGCCCTGCCCAGAACGTGCAAGCCCTTTCCCATAACCCCACTGACAGAGTCTATCCATCTGGTTGGTGGCCTTCCTCTTTTTCTTCTATGCTCTACCTTTCCTAGTATTATTGTTTTTTCTAGTGATCCATGCCTTCTCATTATGTGACCAAAGTACAATAGTCTCAACTTGATCATCTTTGCTTCCAAGGAGAGCCCTGGTCTGATCTGTTGAAGAACCCATTTGTTTGTCTTCTTGGTTGTCCATGGTATCCTAAGTACTCCAGCACCACATTTCAAATGAGCTGATTTTCTTTCTGCCTGCTTCTGTTACTGTCTAGCTCTCACATCCATACATGGTAATTGGGAATACAATGGCCTGAACGATTCTGACTTTAGTGCTCAGTTGTATGTCTTTGCTCTTCAGTATCTTTTCCAGTTCTTTCATAGCTGCCCTTCCCATTCCTAGTCTTTTTCTTATTTCTTGACTGCAGTCTCCATTCTGGTCAGTGTTTGATCCTAGATAAGGGAATTCTTTAATTACTGTATTTCAATTTTCTTGTTATCTAGATTGAATTTGTGTATTTCTTCTGTGGTCATTATTTTTGTTTTCTTTATGTTCAGCATCAGACCTGCCTTTGCACTTTCATCTTTGACCTTCCTTATTAATTGTCCCAATACCTGAGTGTCTTCTGCTAATATTATGGTGTTGTTTGTATAACTTAGGTTGTTAACATTGTTTCCTCCTATCTTCACTTCTACTTTTTTCTGATTCTAATTCTGCTTTTCTTATGATGTTTTCAGCATAAAAATTAAACAAGTAAGGTGACAGGATGCAGCCTTGCCTGTTCCCTTTTCCTATTGGGAACCACTGTTACCCCGAATTCTGTTCTGATGGTGGCCTCTTGTCCTTGGTACAGATTCCTCATCAGGACTATCAGATGTAGTGGCACCCCTTAATAAATAAGTCTGCAAGGTCCACAAAACACAGAAACTGCTCTGCTGTTTTTGCAGCAACAGACTACCTGGCTGCTCCTTGGGAAGTTATTGTGCAATGAAAAAGATGATAAAGTATAGATTATACACTCAGCCAGAGTGTAATAATAGAACAACTGAGAGAATGAAGTAAGAGGATATATGTTGTGTTCTGGTTACAGATGCATCATTGCTGCATGGAGAATGCTCCTTTCTGCTTTACCTGCTGCCCTAACTGGTAGCAAAGAGACATTCATTTATAAATCTTAGTTCTTAATATATAGTTAATGATGGCATTACTAATCCACATGTCACCCAAAGGTCCACCCATCAAACAATGATTCATAATTAGATCAAGATCTACCTGTGACTTTCTCCCTCTTCCCTTTCCACCACCCACAAGCCCTTTGCTTAGTACTTTGCGCTGTGTTGTTATCATCTCCTGGTTCTGTTACCTTAGCAACTTTTTCAGTCTCCTATGGCTCTTTGTTGCCTTCTGAGTGAACAGAGCATTCAGGATTCATAGTAAACTATTCATTAATAAGACAACCCACTTGAAATACACACATGTTTGACCATATATCATGAATTCTTTATGTATACGTTTGATGTGTGTAGAATTAACAAGCAAGAGAGGAACATCTGGCTTGAATTTTGAACTGAAGAATTTGAATGTTTACCCACTTTTGTGAATTTTGGTCATCCTTAGTCAAAGTATGTGTGCATTAGGAATACCATTTGGGAGCAGCCTTATCCAGGTCAAACCATTGATCTATCTAGCTCTTGGATTCCCAGATGTTGTTGGACAACAACTCTTATAGTCCTTCTGGTCTTCTCAAAATCAGAATCCTCAGAATCACTATCATGCTGGCTGGGGATTCTGGGAGTTGTAGTTTAACAGGAATCAAGTTTGGGAATTTTTTTGCTGTAACTCATAAGAAATGCCCTGTTGGATCAAGCCAAAGGCCTACCCCACACCCTCCAATATTTTACTGAAGGAAACTGGGATATGATGGCCAAGCAACACTGCAGTGTAGTCAAGATGGCAAAGTTATTAATGAGGAAGCCAGGAGAAGTAGTTTGCTTTTGCCTGAGGTGGAAAGAGAAGAACAAGATTATGCCCCTTCCTCTCCTTTCTCCCCTGCTGAGTTGAGTACAACTCGTTCTGCATTTTGAACTCAGTTTGCAGCAACTGAAGTAAGCTGCAGACAAAGGGGGAAAGAGAGAAACTGAGACATTTTAACAGCTGCTGACAAAGTGGAACAGCAGAGGATTGATTAGAACTGTTTCTGCCAAATTGGGATAGTTGGAAGGTATGCTATTCAACCCAGCATTCTGTTTCCCATAATGAGAAACCATATGCTTCTGGGAAGATCCCAGGCAAGACATGGCTGTGACTGATAGTTCTTTCTCACTGCAGAAGGTTTCAAGCAGGAGTCTTTCCTAGCCCTTCCCAGAGGCATCAGAGACTGATTGTGAAGCCTTCTGCATGCAAACCGTATCCTCTGTCACTGAGCTACCAACCTTCATTACCAAAGAATTAAGCTTCCAAACATTAAACTGAATGCCAAGGGAACAAAACGCAACTGACAGGGACTGGCTGGATGCTTTGGGTCCCTGCGGGACCTTGGCGGGCTGCTCTCCCTTGCAAGTCAGCTTCTGGTTTACTTCTTGGTTAATAAAGGTTTCTTCTGGGCCTAAAATAGCTAGAGGGTGGGAGAAAAACACAGCATAATGACCTGGTCTGTTTTTGGTTAAAAGCATTTCCCCCAAAATCATTTTGGATGGCTGGAGCTGTATGAGGTCCTTAAAAATAGTTGTGAAGAGGTGCATGGAGTCTTAAAACCACACTTTCCCCACCCTTCTGGTGGTGGCTGGTCGTAGAGTGAAGTATCTTCTCTGAAATTTAAAGGCACTATCCAAAGTGCAGAAACTTATCCACCCCAAATAGTTTCATAACCATGGATGATGCCTTGGAAGCAGGTCCAGCTCTAGGTATTTTGCCACCCTAGGTGGGAAATATTTTGGCTCTGCCTGTCGCCCCTCATGGCTCATTTGACTGTCTTTTTCCTACACAAATAAAAGCCAAGTGATGTCCTTGCCACCAGGGGGAAAAACTGCCACATTTGATATTGGGAGTTTTATATTTCATGCTTGACTGAATGTATGATTTGTGTATAGACTGGCGAAAACAAGGGTGCTTTTACAATACCACCTGGAAAAATTCCTTGTTGGATTACAACTCCCAGAATCCCCTGGTCAATTGAGTCAGCATGCACAAGAGGGAGTACAGATTGCCTGGGCACCACCAAAACAACATCAGCAACAACAACAACAACAACAACAACAACAAACAGCTTCTCAAAATTGAGATTTCAAATTGATCTGCTTCTGTTTTGTTTTTGCTTAAATTTGATGTGTTGAATATGTAGCTGTAAAAGCTGTATTTTTGAGTTTATCACATGGGATGGGAGGCTCTCAATTTCAGAAGAGAAGATAGCGAGGTCAATTTGAAAATTCACACAATTACATGATTACTTGTCACATCTTAAATTCGCTGTAATGGCCTCCCTGAACACGACCCTGATTCTGTGCAAAGTAAGCCATCACATTGATAGGTTCTTAATTGCGAATTGGCACCCTTGCGCATGCTCAGTGAGACTCCAGATGACTGGAGCATAGCATATTTAGGCGAGTGAGAGAGAGGAACCAAGGAACCCCACAATTTACAAAAGAGGTTGGAGGGGGGGTGGGAAGAACGGTTGAAAGAACATGCTCTATTCAAGTTAAAACGAACATATATTCACTCTTGTCACGTTAAAACATGAATATAATGGTTATCCAATAGCTCCTGGTCCATGCCTCTTAATTAGCAGGCAGCAGCCCCCCCTCCCCCTCAGCAATGCTGAAGGACAAGCGGAAGCAAAATTGAAGCGGAATTGCAGCATGGCTTCATGGGAACCCCCCTTCTAGATGGGGGGGGAACCAGGACCAAAGGAGACATGTACATCACACCAAACAACAGCACACTGAGTGCAAAGTTGCCTAGGAATAGGATTTGTGACTTTGCTAGTTCACCAAATTTACTTAACTGTGGATTGACATGTGATTGCATTCGGACTGCCAGCAATTGTGTGTGGTAACCTTTCACGCAATAACGTGAATACGCATGATAGTGTTCAGGATGACACTGGATTATACTTCCCATTTCAGTTGTGTGCTATCCTCCTTTGTCTAGTGATTTGCAAAAAGAGAGGAAACTGAAGGCACCTTTTCTGCCTCTTCTTACCTGGGTGAGGAGAAGCACGCCACAGGGAACACAGGTGCTGCAGCTGTCACATCAGAAGAGGAGGATTCATACAGAAGGGAGCTTTGCCGTTTCTCCCTTCACTAGCAGCAATACAGTAGTGAGCAGGAGCATGGGTGGCACCCGTGGATTCCTCCAAGCTCTCCCCTGGCTGCTGCTTTTTGCTCTTTGCAGGCAGCAACAGGAACAGGAACAGCAGCAGGGGCAGGGGGGAGCAAAGGGTCCCTGGCTGGGGCGCGCGCACAGTCCAGGCAATACCCAGGGCGCCACTCATACTCCTGCAAAGAGCAAAAAGGAGCAGGGAGAGCCAGCAGGAGTGCGAGTGGCATCCGGAGATTGCCTGTGCTGTGCACGCACTCTCTCTCAGCCTTCCTTGTCACCTGCCGTGCCAGTACCACCTCTAAACTTTTGCCGCCCTACGCAGCTGTTTAGGTTGCCTATATGGGTGAGCCAGCCCTGCTTGGAAGTTTGGACTTAAATCCAGACAGGATTCATTGCCAAAATGACACGGAAGGCCCCAGCCACCACAGCATTTAAGTGAGTTCAGCAATCCTACACTGAAGTTCAAAGATCTTTTATTGTACCATCGTATACACAGCTGCTTATAAATAAGACTTCTTGAATTCAGTTAAACTGCTTACAGTATATAAATTCCTTACTGCAAAAGCTTCAGTGCTTACCTGTGGTTCTGGGGGCCTTACTTGTAAGGACCAAGATAAATGTTGTGGTGGTGGTGGTGGTGGTGTGCCTTCAAGATGTTTCCGATTTATCGTGATCCTAACGTGAATCTATCATGGGGTTTTCTTGGCAAGTTCCACAAGAGGAGGTTTGCTATTGCCATCCTCTGAGACTGAGAGAGAGCATGAAACAGCGTGGTGTAGTAGTTTGAATATTAGACTATCACTTTGGAGACAAGGGTTCGATTCCTTGCTCAGCCATGTAACCCACTGTGTGACCTTGGGCAAGTCACATGCTTTCGTCTCGGGAAGGCAATGGAAAACCTCCTCTGAACAATTCTTACCATGATGAAACCCCCTTGATAGATTTGCCTTATTGTTAACTGTCCTTGATTCGACTCATGGCAACCCTGTGGATGAGACATTTTCAAAACCTTCTATACTCTGCCTCTCTGCTTAGGTCATGTTGATTAAGGCTTGTGACCTCCCTGACTGAGTCCATTCATCTGGCGTGTGGTCTTCTTCTCTATTGCTGTCCACCTTCCATAGCATTATTTTCTAGCGAGTTGTACCTTCTCATGATGTGGCCAAACAGCTTGTTTCATCATCTTGGCTTCCAGTTTAATTTGTCCAAGGACCCATTAGTTTGTCTTTTTGCCTGTTCACGGTATCCTCAGTACTCTTCTTCAGCACCACATCTCAAATGAGTTGATTTTCTTTCTGTTGGATTTCTTCACTGTCCAGCTCTCACATCTTTACATGGTGATGGGGAATATAATGGCTTGGATGATTTTATGCTCACTTGCATATGTTTACACTTTAGGATCTTATCTAGGGAGTTTATCCCATGGCTTAAAACCCTGACTTACCCCTGCTGCATTGAAGTCTCTTTCGAGATAAAGTTAGGTATTATCACACACAAAATGCTTCTGATGCCACCACCCAGCTGAATCCTGGCTGAAGCTGGCTGATTTTGCAAAGCCAGGAGCTTCCCAGTTTTGAAAAGAGGTTGGCTGAGCATGGCTTCTAGCTGGAAGTTAGCTGGGATTCAGCCAGGCAGTGTCATTGGCAGCATTTTGCATGTGATACTATCCAGCTTGGGGCCCATTCCCATTACGATAAACTCTGAATCTTGAATTGGGGTATATGCCCCTCGTTCCCACTGGAAATCGATTCTGATCCTCATTGGATTGATTCCAGTGGGAAAAAAGCGGAGCAAATGTTTAAAACAGGGGTATCTCAACACTACTTTTTTGGCTTTTTTGGCCAAGTAATTGATTCTGACTCGATTCCAACAGGTGGGAATACCACATCAGAATCGATTGTGACAAATGACAGAGGGATGTCACCATCCCGTCCCACCAGAGACACCACCAGTGCTGTTTTTTTCTTTGAAAAATTGCTCTATTACTGAAGCAGCCACTTGCAAAGTAGTTTAGCAATCTAGTGATTTTGCGATAAGTTTTTAAAAAGAAAAATGGGGGAGGGGGTGTTCCGTCCACCTCCTCCTCCTCCTCCTGAGTCCCTCAGCCATGCTTCCATTTCCTCCGGTCTTGTCCTCTGTTTTGTCATTGTTGTCGTCATCCTCCTCCTCCTCCTTTTTTTTCACCATGGCATAGCCCTCCTCTGGGGCTAAGAGGGTGTGCCTTGCCCAGGGTCTCCATCCAGTGGGTTTCCATGGTGGAGACTGATGTGAGGGCGAGGAGGAAGGTGAGGCCCCTGGAGAGTGCTGAAGGGCATGGTGGAGGCAGCAGGGGCCCCATGGGTTGGGTACTGGAGGGGCTTGGAGTGAAAGGCTGCTGGGGGCTGGCTTGACGACCCCATCGCTGGCTCCTGGCAACCCTCCTTCCGAGGATGGTCTGGCTCCCCTCCCTTGAGACCCGGCGGAGGCTGGCCTGGCTCCCCTCTCCCCCTCTCTGTGGGAAGTTACCTGGGAAAGAGCTACCTGGGAGAGAGCCAGCAACAGGGCAGGAGGAGGCCTCGCCTTGCTCACTCAGCCCTGGAAACCCACTGTGTGGCTTTGGATGAGTCACGCTCTCTCAGCCTCAGAGGAAGGGCACAGAGCCGAACCTCCTCATTCGGTCAATCCTGGGGATGAGGCCAGGCGGGCGGGGGTCTGGCTGAGGCTAGCCATGCTCACCAGGAACCCCCTGCCTCATTGCCCAGCTCCTCCTCCTCCTCAGTGGGGACTACAACAATCCCCAAAAAAGAACCGATCCCACTATTTCATAGTGGGAACAAGGGACCTTTTACATTTGAACCCCAAATCGGAGCGAGGGTGAATCAGGATGCAAATTAAACCATAAGTGGGAATGTGCCCTTTATCTTGAAAGAGACTTCAATGGGGCAGGGATAAGTCAGGTTTTTAAACTATGCGATAAACTCTTAATTCTCCTGAGGGTCACCATAAGTCGGAAATGACTTGAAGGCAGACAACATCAAGATAAATGTTATGGAAGGACATGGGGAATTCAACATGGGCCAACAGTTTTGAGAGCAACATCCAGGGAGGGGGAGAAGAGGAAAGATGCAGGAACTAGACCTACAAGAACATCAGGAAATGAGTTGGCAAAATAAAAGTCATTTCTACACAAAGCAGTTCATTAAGTGGGCCTGCAGGCTGAATCCTGGAAGGTGGGGGAGGAAGATACAACAAACAAGTAGAGATAAAAATCATACACCTCTTAATCCATTAAAAACCCCCACAAGCAATGAATTATGAAACGTTGATTTAATCGCAGCAGCACTTGTGAAAGGGAGTTTAGTGCCCTGACTAATCAGTGGCTCTTGATTTTTTGAAATGGCTTTACAAAAGCAATGAATTATCTGTTATCAAGGATGCTGCCACATGGTAGCTTTTAGCGTTATCAGTTTTAATTTATTGTGCAGTGTCTCCACCCATCCCTTCTTAGTGGATTTTTGTGCAGTAAGGAAAAATGATGGAAGATGCAGGAGCTTACAGGAGGGTTAGAAATGGAAGACAATGATATCTGGAACCACCACCCTTAATAAAGTTCCAAAATATAAGGCAAGAGAAATAGTTATATCATAGAATCATAGAATCACAGAATCATAGAGTTGGAAGAGACCACAAGGGCCATCCAGTCCAACCCCCTGCCATGCAGGAAATCCAAATCAAAGCATCCCCAACAGATGGCCATCTAGCCTCTGCTTAAAGATCTCCAAGGAAGGAGACTCCACTACACTCCGGGGGAGTTTGTTCCACTGTTGAACAGCCCTTACTGTCAGGAAGTTCTTCCTAATGTTGAGGTGGAATCTCTTTTCCTGTAGCTTGCATCCATTGTTCCGGGTCCTGTTCTCTGGAGCAGCAGAAAACAAGCTTGCTCCCTCCTCAATATGACATCCTTTCAAATATTTAAACAGGGCTATCATATCACCTCTTAACCTTCTCTTCTCCAGGCTAAACATCCCCAGCTCCCTGAGTCGTTCCTCATAGGGCAAGGTTTCCAGACCTTTCACCATTTTAGTCACCCTCCTTTGGACACGCTCCAGTTTCTCAATGTCCTTTTTGAATTGTGGTGCCCAGAACTGGACACAATATTCCAGGTGGGGCCTGACCAGAACAGAATACAGTGGCACTATTACTTCTCTTGATCTAGACACTATACTTTTATTGATGCAGCCTAGAATTGCATTGGCCTTTTTAGCTGCCGCATCGCACTGCTGACTCATGTTCAACTTATCGTCTACTTGGACTCCTAGATCTCTTTCATATGTACTTTCATTCAGCAATGTGTCTCCCATCCTATATCTGTGCATTTCATTTTTCTGCCCTAAGTGCAGTACCTTACATTTCTCTGTGTTGAATTTCATTTTGTTAGCTTTGGCCCAGCTTTCTAGTCTATTCAGATCATTTTGAATGTTGGTCCTGTCCTCTGGAGTATTAACTATTCCTCCTAATTTGGTGTCATCTGCAAATTTGATAAGTGTGCTCCCAATTCTGTCATCCAGGTCATTGATAAAGATGTTGAATAACACTGGGCCCAGGACAGAGCCCTGTGGGACCCCACTGGTCACTTTTCTCCAGGATGAAAAGGAGCCATTGTTGAGCACCCTTTGGGTTCACCCGGTCAACCAATTACAGATCCATTTAACAGTTACTGTACTTTGTCTAGCCCACATTTTCTCCAGCCCTTTCACCTTCCTTAGTATTGTCTCCCCTCCCCATGGAACTCAGTTTAAAGCCCTCCTGATCAAGTTCTTGAGACTGTTGGCAAAACCATTTCTTCCAACTGGTGTGAGATGCAACCCGTCCGTTGCAAGAAGTCCCTCCTCATGGAACCACAGCCCATGATCAAAGAATCCAAATCGTTCTTGGCGGCACCATCTGTGAAGCCAGTTGTTCACATCCGCTATTTTCCTCTCCCTTCCTGGACCGTGCCCTTCAACTGGCAGAAGAGACAAGATGACAACCTGTGCATCCATTCCTTTCAGCTTCCTACCAAGCGCCTCGTTATCCCTTTTGATGTTCTGCAGGCTGTGTCTTGCAGTATCATTGGTTCCCACGTGGACCAAGAGGAAGGGGTATTGGTCAGTAGGCTTGACCAGTCTTGTCAGCCTCTCTGTCACATTACGGATCTTTGCCCCGGGAGACAACACACCTCTCGAGACATCTTGTCAGGCCTACAAATCACTGCTTCTGTACCCCTCAGCAAGGAGTCCCCCACTATGACCACACGCCTCCTACGAGATTTAGCAGCAGCTGTCCCCTTGGGTGGGACGCTCAGGCTTGCCTGCTCTGTCCCTGAAGTCTGTCCATGCTACTCTTCTTCATCCTCCTTGATAAGGGAAAGAGCTTTGAATCGATTCTCTAGCTGCAAGCTCCCCGAACAATCCCTTCTTGGCTTACTTCTCTGTGTGACATTCCTCCAGCTATCTTCCTCCTGTGTATGTGAAGTGACCTCCTCAGCTCTAGCATCTTCCTCTGCATGGTATTCGTCCAGGATTGTTAGTTCTGTTCTGTCCAGGAAATCCTCCTGCTCCCTCATATGCTGAAGTGTAGCTACTCTGGACTCCAACTGCTGCACTTTCTCCTCCAAGAGGGCTACCAACTTGCACTTGGGGCATGTGAAGTTCTCCACTTCTTTAGGCAAGAAGACAAACATCCCACAAGTGTTGCAGGTGACTGCCATGGTTCCGTCAGTGTCCATACTGAAAAGTCTTAGGAAATTACTGGAACAGGAATGTGGTTCCTCCTGAAAAAAAGAATCCTCCAGAAAACACCAACGCTAAGCCCCTGATGCTTCAACAATTTGTGGCAGTGAGCTCAATCAATTCTGCCTTTGCTGTAGATTTCCTTGGATTAAAAAAAAATGAAATAAAAATTGAAATAAAATTTAAAATGGCTGCCCAGCTACCTCTCTCCTCCTCTTCTCTGTAGCAGGAACTGCTCTGCAGAGGCTCTGGGAGAAGAAATAAAGAGCTAGTCTGCTAGCTCCGCCCCTAGTGACTCACGGGTGTGACAATCGTTGTTGTTGCATGCCTTCGTGTCCTTTCTGACTTACGGTGCCTATCTTATAAGATTTTCTTGGCAATATATGTTCAGAGGGGGTTTTCCTTTGCCTTCCTCTGAGGCTGAGAGAACGTGACTTGCCCAGGTCACCCATGGCTGAGCAGCGATTTGAATCCTGGTCGCCAGAGTCATAGTCCAATGCTCAGGCCACTACACCACGCCTCTCAAGATCATCATGATCGTCATTAAATATTTTCTTTGTATCACCTTGGAGACCTCTTTGTATCACTCTTTAGAGACCAAGGAATATTTATGTGAGATTTTCAATTCAGATGAAATTGTAATCCCAAACATACTTATCAAAGAGCAAACTCTGAACACAGTGGAACTTTCTTCTGAATAAACACTGATGCAATTGCTCTGTAAATGGATTGAAACAAGAAAAAAGATGGTGTTCAGTGATGTTATTTCATTAAAAAAAAAAAAGATTCTGCATAAGTGCAAAACCTGATTAGGACTGGGAAAAACACAAAGGAAAAAGTATGAAGATGTAATAAATGACAGTTTGACCACTTCAGATCTGTGTGGATGTACATTTCTTTGAAACCAGCAGGGTATATCTCTATATAATGTACTTGTAATAAGGATATAATATTTTAACTTTTTAATTACACTTTTATCTTGCCTTTCTTCCAGTGACTTCAGCGGGTGGTCTCCTGCTCCCCATTTTGTCTTCCACACACCCCCTCTGAGTTAGATTAGACTGAGAGATGTGACATAGCCCACATCATTTAGTAAATTTCATGGCTCAGACTGGGAATCTTAGGCGGGTTATAAACCGGTCTGCCGCCGTTGCTGTTTGCTCCGTGAGGGAGCCGCTGCAGCCAAACCGCGCGGCTCCGTTACGGAGCAAAAAAGAAGCTCCAAAATGGAGCTTCTTTCCGCGGCGCAGCTATGACGCCGCGAGGCACCGCTGGCGCACTTGCGATGTCATAGGCGCCGCGACACGTCTGGACGCTATGCGTCCAAGACGTAAACATGGCGGCGGCTGTCTGGAACGGCCATCGCCAAAAAATACGTAGTGAAGCACCGCACCTTCCTAACCCTAATACGTAGTCACTACATATTTTTTGGCGGTCTGTAACCCGCCCAAGCACATGAGAACAGAAAGCCAAGAGTAGTGACTTTCTCCATGCTTCTCCGCATGCCATCATAGCACTCTCGTTCCCTTTCTGAGGGAAATGGCCATAAAAGCATGCCTTTTATCAGATGTATTTTCCCAGCATGACAAAAGGCACACTTTTACGACCGTCTCCCTTGGGAAAGGAATGGAAATGCTATGATGGCATGCAGAGAGGCAAGGAGAAAGCCTCTACTCCTGCTCCATTTCAGCTTTCTTTTCTCATGCAAAAATTTTGGGGATCTGCAGTAGTTCAGGTTGGTAAAAATGGGACCATGATCCATGTGTGAATTGCCAAGGTCAGTTTCATATGCTCCAGCTGTCCTGATTTGACAGGGACAGTCCTATTTAACCCTCTGTTGTCCAATCTTTTCAACAGCTTTTAAAATGTCCCAGTATATTTCTCTTCCTCCTACTTTCCGTCTTTGTCTTCATCTTACTTCAGTCACTGCAAACTGAGTTCAAAGTGCAAAAGTAGTTTGCATTCAGTTAACTCAACAGATAAGAATGGAGAGGAAGGGGCAGAATTTCACCTTTCCAGTTGGCTCAGGAAAAAGCAAACTTCAGTAGCCTTTCCTAGCTTGTGTGTTCTTCCTAATTAGTAACTTTTCCATGTTGAGCACACTGTGATGTTGCTTAGCCCCACACGTCTCACTTTTTATCTGTGAAATGTTGGAAGATATGCATTTTTTGTCAAATCTCTGCAACATTTTTTTTATATATAAAAAAGCTGATTTCCTTTTATCCTTCAGTACCTTTTAGGGGTCATGGGGTGCAATTTCCCCACTTTTTTTGGTCGCCTGGGCCATTTTAGGCCTGGGAGAGGCCCTTAAAAAAAACAAACCAGGAATTTAACAGGATATTGACTTCTAAGACACTTCCTGTTTAAAAAAGATGCCCCCAGCCCTCACCAGTGAAATCACCCCTTGTGATATGGGGCTACCCTATGGATAATGGGGCTACCCTATATCCTTCACCCCATAGAGGGCATTTGGGGATAAAGGTTTTTTTATTTTCCCCTCAAGATTGGTGGGGTTGGCAGGGGGATACATTTGTCCAAAGATTCTTGGGTGGCCAGTACAGCCTCCCATTCCCTAGTAGTTTCTCACTACCTTAATTGGTCATTTTCACTGGACAGAATTTAGTGAAGGAGGATCCAGGACTTTTAAGCTTTTGCCAACAGTCAGATGAAGCCTTGATGCAATCTGGTTGAATTCTTAAAATGATTCTTAAAGAGTTTAAGTACATATAATAGAATCATAGAATTGAAAGAGATCTCAAGAGCCACCCAGTCCAAACCCCTGCCATGCAGGAACACAGAATCAAAGTCCCTCCCCCCCCAACAGATGGCCATCCAGCCTCTGTTTAAAAACCTCCAAAGAAGGAGACTGCACCATTCTCCAAAGGAGTATGTTCCACTGCTGAACAGCTCTTACTGTCTGGAAGTCATTCCTAATGTTGAGGGGGGATTTCTTTTCCTGTAGTTTGAATCCATTGCTCCATGTCCTAGCCTCTGGAGCAGCAGAAAACAAATATCAAGATTCCTTTTTCATTGCTCAGTTGAAAATACAAACAATTAAAGCAGAGATGAGTTAGTGCCATCATGGTGGCATTGGGTTTTGCCTTATTGGTTTTCCTTTTAATTTTCCTTTGATTGGCGATAATTTTATGGGATTAATCCAATTTGTGCAAACAGCTTGCTGGCAATTTGAGGAAAAATGTAAGAATTTTGTATTGCTTCAGCTTGCTGAATTTCTCAGTTATTGAGCAGCATAAACAAACATAAAAAGGATTCTAGGCATAATTTCCACTTCTGTTCCCAAGGACAACGACAGTATTTATTTAGAAGAACTTACATAGATAACATTAAACTGAATGGAAAATATTTTGTAGTAGCCCAGCTAGACAGTTATATTTAATCACAATTATCATAATGGATTGTGTTTTATTTATATGATATATGTGCTTTATGTATATGATGTGCCATATATTTTATGAATGTTGTACACCACCTTGGTTTATAGAAGGGTGGTATAAAAATAAAATTATTATTATTATTATTATTATTATTATTATTATTATTATTATTATTATT